>NC_056524.1:137083801-137083998 GCF_019175285.1 Sceloporus undulatus | reverse complement strand
TAATAATAAATAATAAAATAGAGAACAAAGAAACACTCCAAACTTGGAAACTGGCTGCAATTTTCATAATACTAACTGGACACATATAAACCCATTACATTATATCATCAACACTACAAAATTTTAGAAAGTATTACCAAATAGATTGGGACATTATCTACCAGATTTAATAAAAGAGGATCAATATGGTTTTATAA
>NC_056524.1:137045950-137078506 GCF_019175285.1 Sceloporus undulatus | reverse complement strand
AAAATTTTTTATTTACCAAACAAAACATGACAACAAACAGTATACAACAACAACAAAAAATCTCTAGTTCGTTTCTTTCTGGTGAGTGAAAAAAAGTTCTGGACTTTTTACTGAAGTTCACCAGGTTCTTTTTTGGCGATGTCTCAATGAGTTCACCAAATCAAGTTACTGGTGTGAGGACAAAATAAGTACAATTGCTTTTAATCCTGGAGCTTTAAAGAAAGGAATACGTAACACATCACACCCATGTGTCGCAGAAGCAAGTGGACAGGGATGATAAGTCATATCACCCTTTTCTGAAACTGTGTGGTAGTAAGCCTATGCAACCAAAGTGCTTCAAAGTGAAGGACAAGAGCTGCTTGGAAGACAAGATTGGAGCTAAGTCAGACACAAAGACTTCATCTTTGCAGTAGTGGAAAAATCAGCTCGTATTTTCTAAACACACTGTTGTGAAGACTTCCCTGATATCCCTGCAGAGTTCACTGCCACCATTTGGGAGAACTTAGTGGCTACTTTCAGAGCCATTTTTTAGGATGCCATTTTGACTGAAGACATTATACTTTGCCAATTTATGGTGGTGGGGGTAGCGTAAAACTGGGACGTTCTGAAGTTCCAGGAGGGACAGAAGGACACCAAACATGATATTTTTAGATCACAGAGTCCTAGCATGATATCCGCATAGTTTTCCAACCGTAACGCCCCTATCCCTACTTTCACACATTAACCAGAGTATAACTAAATGGGCGAATAGGCATCATACTGCACTGGCAGAAATGACAGCAAGGTTGAACACTAACGTTAAAACTGTCCATGGCTCAAATAATAGGGAAACTCCCCAGACAATTTACATAGGAATCCCATAACATTGAGCCATGGCAAAAATAAAGTAGTGTCCAAACTGTATTTTATTTCAGCAGTGGCAGATACCGATACTGCACTAAATATATTTTTGGTTGACCAGATGGCACGTAGTCCATGAGAACAGCCACGCCAATGACTGCGAGTCATGAACACATGCCATGAAGTCAAGTTGTTACAAATTGCATCAGGCTGTGTGGCCACTTAATGACTAGGCTCACAACCACCAAGACTTGATACTACAGGGGACCACGGAGACTCGGTCACATGTTTCTGTTCGTCAGTGGTGATTTTGAGTTAAGTATTGAAAGCATGGGCTTGTTGCTGTGAGCTAGTAGGATCAGTTTTTGAGCTAGAGAGCAAAAAAAAACCGGAGTTAACTGGAAGTTAGAGAGTAATTGTCACGATATGCTACTTATAATAATGGTACACGTTGCCAACTTAAGATAAAAGCTGTCCAGAACTTTGGATGAACCAAACTGTCTGATGATTTTCTTCTTTGAAGTGTCGAAAAGTAGTCAGTGCACTGCCAATACCAATACTGTCGGTTTTTGGTGTTTGTCTCTGCTCAATGTGTATTGTTTTGAAGGTAGCGGGAGGAGTCCCACCCAAGACTGCAACTGGAGTTGTTTGACACCGTTAACCCACAGTATATAGGTCAGTCATTTACTCCTTGTCCATTTACCTCTCTCTCCCAATTTCTTCTTACTGCTGACGAAGATACAGCCTATAACTTTTCTCTAGAAGAAAAAGTAGCAGTAAAACTAGTAAAAAAAGGTAAAGGTATATTCCCAATTGACAAGGTTGCCAAGTCGTGTCTGGCACAAAGGGGGCGGCTGATCATCTCATTACTAAGCACAAAGAGCCCAGCCGGTTGCCAGCACTACTCTCGGTGATCATTTGCCCATCATGATTACACAGAATGCCTGTTTACCTTCCCACCAAAGTAAGGGTACACTGCTTTATCTACTCTTGCATTCTGCATATTTTGAAACTGCTAGTTGGCAGAAGCTGGGCCTAGGTACCAGAAGCGCACATCTCAACCCCTCATGCAACACACATGGACGCTTGAACTGCCAAACCTGGCTGATTTTGCAGTCAACAAACATCACAGCATACTTAACCAACCTAGAAGGCCACTGCATACCAGTCAGGCCAAAAATAATTAAAATCAACTGCCAACACAACTGACGCCCCAACCAATTAATGCTCATATTTACATGGAAACGCATTGCCACTGCATTCCAAAAAAAACTAGTATATGCAAATCTACATAACCAGTCATTGGGAACCAAGATATTTGGATATATTCAAGTGTAGCCGAATACGGATAAACAACAACACTGAAGCACCAGGGGAAGCAATACAGTAATATAAAATTTAAGTTAACTTGCAGAGACATTACAGAACACAACACCTGGGGTGAAGATCCCAAAAATAAAACAGGCAAAGCAGAACCTAAACCTCTAACCCAATAGATCTCTACAGGAAATAGCAATCTCTTCTGAAAAAGGAAATCAGAAGAGCCTCACATAATGAAGTACACATTTATCTTCAGAGCAAAAATATTTTAATGAAGGAAAACCTATGCAACAAAGTCAAAATGGTCACCCACTTGTGACACAAGAAGCTCATTAAAATCTAGCTATTGAAACGAAAGCATTCAGAAACAGTGCAGTATACAAGGAAGTATATCCCTTATCATCTCCTTTACCATACAACCAGAAACAAACCTAATAAAACTGAGTCCTACTAAACTTAATTTTGCTACCATCCAGGAACCTACTCAGTCAAGTGATGTTGAGCTTCAAGAGTTGTAACATTCATCACTGAAAAACTTACAAGTCTATTCGTTATTGCATATGTAAGTGCCATAATGGATGATGTATATAATTCTTCCCATGTCAACATGCAATCCGTATGGAACGAAGTCTTAGAAAGAGCGATTGTTACAAAGGTCATATCTTTAATATAGCTTTATTAGGGTTTTCTAATAATATATATGTAACCATACACACATAAAAAACATAAGCCAGAAGAAAAAAAACCATACATAACATACATACAACATATATAGATATACCATAACGACGATTAATATACAAGTGTTCCTGTCCATTACTTTAACCAACAGAACCTCGGTTTCCTAGAGGCAGAGCGGGACCATGCTCTATATCCAGGCTAAAATTAACCTCACAGATATTGATGGTTCAATAAATCATAGTTAAATAGCATCACAAGACTGATCTATAAATGGGTTTTTGCAAAATCAACAGTTAACCTAAACCCAAAGTTTGCTTCGGTGTTGTCATGTATAAATCTATTACATGAATATAGATATCCAGTTCATCGTTGTCCGTTTTATTACCAGATACAATTTAAAACATTAAATTTTCATCTATTCATGAAACAACATAGAGGATCGCAATCTCTTTGGTTTTGTTCCAAGTCCCAGATTTTTCATACACAAGTGAGTTTTATCCATTTCCATATCAGTACCAAGGAGCTTCATGCAACCAATCAACCCTCCCATGTTAAGCATGTTGCGAACCTTCCAGTGCAAGTAGCGAACAAAATCCTGGCTCTAACTGAAAATCCAGATAAAAAAGTACTTGCCATATCTTCTTTCCAAATTAACATCCAACAATCAAATATGTACAAATACAAGGTTAGAATCTAGCAGGAAGTGTTTTCATTCAAGATCAGTTTGTATGCTATGATGTATCATACAATAGTTCAATATTTTTTAGCATAGTTACAAAACCACCACATGTGGAATAAGGGAGCGCGGAGGCACTTTACATTTCCAACAGACCGGGTTCTTATTCTTATCTATCTTAGCTAGTTCAGGGGTGTTATATGCATCTATTCTGCCCAGTTTTAGGGTAATTATCTCTAATTGCGTAGAGGATGTATATTTTTGTCTCACTTCCAAGTCTTTTTTCCCATTGCTCAACGGGATAGCCTCTCGCAAGATCTGCGTGTGACAATGCTTACGTTGGGGTGTTAATGATAAAAACTGTGGTCAACAACTTCTTGTAGAAAGGATGATCATGAAATTCATTTCATTCTAAGTGAGGTATGCCACGAAATAGCCTAAATTGGCTTTGACTTAATGGCTTTTCTGGGGGGGGGGGGATTAGGGAGTGGTTACTGACTACGCGACTGTTTTCTCCCGAATTCTCAAGTAGCTTTTTGGTAAACTATTTATCATGGGATATTACTTAGAAAAGTTCGGAGGAGGTCTGGTAGACTGGTAGTTCTTCCCTTTATGCAGGTTGGTTTCAGAAGAAGGGTATGGGAGATTTCATGTTCAACTCTAAGTTACTAAGGGGCTGACAGATGGAATGCTTTGTTTCAGCCTAGCCGAAGGGGATGCACAGGGGCTGAGCGTTTTATATGCTCAGCAACCATTCTGTGCACCCTGGCCTGGCCATCACTGCAAACATGCTCATCCATATGGGTGCATGATATAGACAATCCGTTGGCGCAGTGCCCAAACATGCCAGGCCACACGGATGCTAACCAGCCTCATGAAGTGCACCAATGGTCACCCTCAGGCATGCCTAAAAAGAACCTGTCGGAGAGGAGTCGTTTTAGGCCTCCCAGAGTTTGCTGTGGTCTCCTCTGGGGGCCGGCGTCTCACTGCCCACTCTCTTTCTCCCCAATATGTTTAGCCCCTAAGTTGTTGAGTGGGACAGGTTTCCAACTTATTTTCTATGGCTTTTACAGACTGCCAAAATAAAAGACTCTTCGGGTCTCGTTGGAGGTAGGCTGTTTTAAATATGCATGCAATCCTAAGAATCGGAAGCGCACCAAAAGCTGCCCTCCAGTGCTTAGGAATGGAGTGGGGCTTTGGCGTGACCGCTAGACTCTTAGGACCCATGCATCATTTAAAATCATAACTCCAAAGAGACCCGAAGCAGCTTTATTTTGGCAGTCTGTAACAGCCAATGTTATTTTAAAAGAGATGGAAGAATTATTCATACTATTTGAATCCAGGCCAAAAAGTGGGCAATTGTGTATTAATACTCTGCACATAAATAGTGTTGGCGTGTGTACGTGCAGGTATGGCAGGGGAGGGCATTTTTCTGTCTGCATAGATTGCTGTTTTCCTGTACGTTACCTTTTCAGAACATAGGAAAGAACTCTGAAGTAAATGCGATTTTCAGGGGGAGGGTGGGCTTTGTGATTTTGATTTAAAAATTTTTTGCAGACTACAGCCAGAACTGCAAATAACTCAGGACAGCAGTTCATTTTCAAGGACTATCTTTCAGAAGGCAAGAAAGAAAAATTGTTAAATTTGCTATTTCCCAAAAGAATACAATTTACAAAATGAAAATCTCTGCTGTTTTAATATCTACTGTATGATGAATCCATATATTGGATCCTCTATTGGTTGATGAGATAATTAGCCGGTTTTGGATTGGTCTAATCAGTATCATGATGACATTCAACTCGTAGTTTTCTTCCTAGTTACTGGAGTTTAGCAGCGGGTCTATCTGGTGCTGGTATAGTTTCCTGAATGCTAGAATGAGCTGCTTAAGAGCCAAATAAATAAAAACAACATAAAAAAATTATTTTCTTATATCCAATTCCCCACTAAAGTGGAATGGAAGTTGAGGATCCCTAAAAAATGTGGGTTGTGGAGTGGTGGTTTCTCAGATCTGAGGAATTAATTACAGTCTGGGCCTTGAATGGGGGACAAAGGGATCTTGTAGCACCTTTGGGACTAAGGGCTTGACAGACCACTCGGCAGGGCGGCTGGACTGCCTGTTTTTATGATGCAAGGAAGTTGCAGCCAACAAAATGCAACAGCCTCCATCAGGACTAAAAAGAACCTGCTTTAGTCCCTGGACATGGGGTGCCATTGTTGTTCCATTGGCAGCCCTCGGGTGCACCGATATGCATGCATGCCACGACAAAATTTGGATGATGCACTGTGCATTCATCAGCCATGGGGCGCCCCCATGTGGACAAGCCACACCATGATGGCGGCTAGTCAGGGAGCATGATGTTGCTCCTGGCATTCCTCAGACCCCTAAAAAAGCAGCCCCAGACGGCCAACTTTCCGGCAGTCTGTACTGGGCCTAACTGAACAATATATGTTGTAGCATTGCATATGCTTTTGTGTCTTATGCTAAAAAGTTTTTACTCAATTAATGTGGAGTCAAAGGCTTTCAAGCGGGCAATCCATAGTTTTGTTGTGGGTTTTTTTTTGGGCATGTTGCCAGGTCTAGAAAGAATGATTCCCTTTCCTGACGTCACTGGCAGCTTGGCTGCAATCTCTGCAGAGATGGTGACTTGGAAGACAGTGGTATATAATATAATAATAATAATAATAATAATAATAATATAATTATTATGATTATTATTTTATCCCACCTCCCCCTGTATTGGATCGAGGGGGGAACGAGATATCAAAAACAATAAAATCAAGTTAAAACAAACGAAACAAAAAACATTACATTTTCAAGTTCCCAACTCACTCCCACGCCCTATAAAACAAAAAACAATTCCCCACTGATGGCCAATAAAAATAATCAAGATCAATTCAATCAATGGGAACAATTAGGTAAGTGGAAAAATTGGAAGTCAGTTCGGGAGGCTCACCGGAAAAGAGCCATGTGTAATTTGCCTTCTTAAAGGGCACCTAAAGATTTATTTGGCATATCTCATTCGCAGAGTTTTGGAGTGGCAATGAAAATGTCCTCTGGGAATGTTAATAGTCTCTTATCTCGGACTACATGCAATAGAACATCCAGAGGAACTGAGAGGGTGGGAAAGGAGTACATGGGGAGGAGGCGTTCCCTCAGGTAATGTTGCAATCCAGCCATTTAGGCTTTATAGGTAATAATCAACACCTTATACGGTGCCCGGAAACAAATGGGAGCCAGTAGTTAGGGATGTTAAAATAGGTGAATGGGATGCAAACTTTTGATCCCTGTTACCAATACGGCTGCCATATTTTGTACCAACTGCAGCGATGAGTGTTGCCGCCAAGTAAAGTGCATTGCAGAAATTGAGACAGAAGGTTACCATGAGTGTACAAGCATTTCTATGTTCCGTTTTCCAGGAAAGATTTGCAGCTAGCAAATCAGCCGAAGCTGATAAAGGCCACTCCATGGCCAGCGCATCCACCGACATGACAGCTGAAGCGACGAATCCAGGAGTACCCCCAAGCCTACAAACATAGTCATTTAAGAAGTGTGTCTCCATCCAGAAATGGAGAACAGATCACCATACCGCGTATTGGGATTGCCTATAGCGAGTACCATCAGTTTATTTGGATCGATTTAAGTCTATTTTCCTCGTTCCCTCTCAAATCCATGACCGACCTCAAACATGGTCATTCAGAGGGAGATGGCCATCCTTGGTCCTGAGCAGTTGAGACATAGAGAAGAAAGATTTGGGTGCCATAAGCGTAACTGATAAACACGTGCCCCAGGTTTCCGGACAATCTCACTCAATGTAAATGTTTGAAAAGCATTGGCAACAGGTATCATGCCGCTGAGGGACGCTCAATGTGAGCTCCGCTTGGCCTAACCCTGTTGCCAGTGACACCATCGGGAATCTGCATGAGAGATAAGACCAGAACCACTGCAGAGCATGCCCCTGATTCCAAATTCCCTCAGGCAAGTCCAGAAGGAGAGTATGGTTTGATGGTATCGAAGGCCCGTCTGGAGGTCCAAGAGCACCGACAGGCCCACACTTCCCCTGTCGATGCCATAGACGGAGATCATCGACCAAGGCGACCATGCGAGTCTCCACTCTGTATCCTGATCTGAAACCAGTTTTGAAATGGGATCAAGATAATCGGTGTCATCCAAGACTGCCTGGAGTCGGTTGGGCAACACCCTCTCGATCACCTTAACTGAAAACGTAAAAAGCGATACGGCAGATATTGGATTCTTTCAAGGGGTCAAGGGAAGAGCTTTTTTTAAGAATTTGGTTTGACCACATCCAGTTTTATTAGATTTGCTGGAAAACACTTCCTGAGGGGAGGCATTAATTATGGGAGCTTAGAGATTCCTAGTAGCCTCCCCTCCCTGGATGGCTAACCATGAGGTGCGGGGTCGAGAGGGCAAGTGGTCTTTTTGACCTTTCCAAGCAAGCTTATCTACGTCATCAGTACTCAGAGACTGAAAATTATCCAAAAGAATCTCATAGCGGAGTTCACTTGATACCTCTCTTGTCGTTTCCATATTAAGGCTGGCCTCTAAGGGGCCCTAATCCGAGAGGATTTTTATCTGCAAAGTGGTCATTGAAAGTGTCACAAGCAGCCTCTGTAAGGTTATTCTAAAAGGGGTTCAAGTGGGAGGAGCTGAGTTAACTTCTTAACCACCTTGAAAAGCTTTGCCGGATGAGACTTTGCAGACGCAAGTGATGCAGAAAAGTAAATTTTCTTGCTGCATTTATTGCCAACTACGATAGGCTTTAAGAGAAGTCCTATGACGGGTCTTGTTGATAAGTGACAGTCTTTTCACCCAGCAGCACTCTATATTGTACAGCCCGCTTCATTTTTCCTAAAATCTGATATATATACTCTGTGTGATCATGGTTAAGGGAGATTCCCATGTTAATCTGTGTTTGCACTGTGTTGATGCAGGCCTCATGTTAGTCAGAATATACAAAAGAGGATTCGTGTCTGGATTGGTGATTCGTTGTCTGGTGGAGAAATGCATAAATTCAGTCTAGACAAGAAGAAATTTAAATAGGTAAAGAATTCCCAGATGTCGTATCAAACATTGAGCAGAATGGAAGACAAGTCAGGAAATAAGAAGAAAGACTAGGAATGGGGGCAACTATGAAAGAACTGGAAAAGTAATGAAGACAAAGACATACACTGAAACACAAATTAAAGAATTGTTGCAGGCATATGTTTTCCAATTTCCATGTAAGCGGATGTGAGAGCTGGATAGTGGAGGGAGCAACACAAAGAAAAAGCATTTTCCTTGAAATGTGGTGCGGGAGAAGATACCATTGACATCCAAGAAAACAAACAAATGGTTCTTGAACGATCAGTACCCAGGGCTCTCCGTGGGAGCTAAGATGATCAAGTGAGACTATTGTAACTTTGGCCACTAATGAGAAGCACGGATCACTAGCAAAAACAATTATGTTAGGAAAAGGTAGAAGGTAGAAGAAAAAGAGAGGAAGGCCAGTAATCCCAGATGGATACTCAATCCAGGGGGGTTAGGGGCAAGGAGCTTGCAGGATCTTCTGGCAGGGCAGTGGAGAATAGGGATTCCTTGGGGATGTCTCATGCATGGATCCATGATTGTGAGGAAACTGACTCGGAGAGCATCTAACAACAATGGTAATTGTGTAGTTAGTAAAGCATTATCTTGCACATAAATTTATCTTTGTTTTGTCCTTCCCATTATAAATAACCCGTAAATTTCCTTTCATTGCTTATAACATTGGCTAAGGATTTTTAATAATTCAGCAAAGTAACAGAGATACTGGGCAACCTTGTTTTAAAATCCACATTTTAATCATTATGTTTCTAGAATGAATTACCATGAACCAAGATCTGTGCCTCGTTACCTCTATACATTTTCAATAACCTAATCCTCACATAAGTAAGGTTTTCGCCTAAAACCCAAGTCTCTACATAGTTTATATAGATAACTGTGAATTTACTGATCAAACCTTGTAGAATTTACCAATTTTATTAAAACTATTTCGTTCATTTTGGTTTTGCATAGTGAATATTTGAAAATATTTCTGATGGGATTCAACCATTGCCATCCCATTTATAAAACCATATTGATCCTCTTTTATTAAATCTGGTAGATAAATGTTCCAAATCCTAATTATGCTAATACCTTCGCAAATTTGCATAAAAAGGGAAAAAATAGAACAGCATTTGGACATTCTTCTTCATCTTTTTCTTTTTCCTTCTTTCCTTGTTTTTGCAAATAAGCTTCAATATATATATATATATATCAACCCAAATGTGCATTATGCCCTAAATACATGGGCCAAAAGAAGCAGCTTCTGGCTACTTTGGAGGTGTGGAATTTAAATGATGCGTGCCCCCAAAGTGGCCAAGACCAGTGATGAGGCCATGCTTTGGTCCAAAAGACCAGATCAAAAACAAACAAACAAAATCCAACAGACAAACAAAGAAAACCTAAGAACTTTCTCGTGGGCAAAAGTAAAGGGTGAAGCAGATAACCAGGAAGGTGTGGCCTCCAGCCCCTTCAGCCGCAGTCAAGCTGGGAGTGCAGTGACCACATGGCCTGCTCCCACAGCAGGCCACAGGTCCCAAGCCACCATGGCAAGGAATGTGGTTACTCATGTCAAAATTCCATGGCAGGCTAGGAAAGGGTCTGGCATAGTACTTTTGCTCCACATAATAATTTACAAGCCACATGACAGAAGAGGGCCATATGTGACCCCTTGTTTTTCAGCCTTAACTATCTTTCTTGTCCACAACTGATAGCAGCAGTCAGTACTTAAATCCCTACCATCAAACCTGTGATAGGTTCCCCCCCCCCCCCCATTCCTTCCTTCTTATTATTTCAGGTCTTTCTGACCTGAACTCTCCTAGTTCTCTATTATATATGTGGCTATTCTAGCACTTTCCTGTATTGCATAGAAACATTGCATTTGCTACCAAATTTTTGTAGCAACCATGGCTGTGTCAACTTTAATACAGTTGGCCCTTGGTACATGTGAATTTGCCACCACAGATGGGAAGCCTGCATTGTTCCCAATGGTAGTGTGGCCATGCAGCTGCACCACTACTTGGATCAACAAGGCTTCTTACCTTTCTCCCAGCCAAGGGCTCAGAAGGCCATAGAAGCCACTTCGGTTAGGAACACAAAAAGTTAACCCAGTGACTGGGCTGTCTCCACCCTGCTTCTTCCACATTTTTGTTAGCCATTAGCCAGAGGGAGCTGTCAATCACCTGATTCTCCTTCCTGGGTGATTGATGGCTCCCTCTTACCTGTGGCTCATGAGAATATGAAAGAGACAAGTGTGGAGGCTGCCACTGGTCAGAGGGAGAAATCGATTACCTGGGGAGGAGGGCTAGGTGATAGAAGTCTCTTCAACCAATGGCTGACAAAAATGTGAAAGAGGCAGGTGTGGAGCCATTCACTGGTAGGAGGGAGAAACTGGTAGGAGGGAGAAACAATTATCTGGGGAGGTGGGCCAAGTGATGGAAGGCTCCCTCCAATCAATGGCTCATGAGAATGTGGAAGAGGCAAGGTGGAGGCAGCCCAGCCACTGAGTTAACTTTTTGTGTTCCAGATAGGAGAGGCTTTTCTGACCTTCCAGGCCCTCGGCCAGGAGGAAGGTAAGAAACCCTTTGTTCCTCATGTTGGTATGGTCATGTGGTCACCCTGCCATTGGGAACAATGGGATTTCAGGATCCAAGGATTTTGGTTTCTGCAGGAGGGGGGGGGGGGCTGGAATGGATCCCCTGTGGATACTGAGGGTTGACTGTATTCACTGCCAACTTTTCATGGTGACTGTGACAATGACACACAGTTTTATAAGGTCCATTGCTACCCCCAGTCCTTGGAAAGTTGCCCACCTCTGTCTTATAGTAAATAATGCAACAGTGTTCAGACTCTTGGGATTTACTGTATTATTTCCAGACTTTGTTCAGACATTTTCATGGATGATCAGGTTCTATAATAAAAGTTGCATAAGGCCAAACTAGTTTGAAAGTGCCACTGCTGAATCCCCTGCATCTTTTTAAAAGGGCAGATTCAAGGACTCATCATTCAAATTGCAGCAGCTATTATAGGGAGGGGAATTAATTCCACACAGCCCTGGCATCTGCACCTTTCTCATACTCCCAAAGCATGTGATGGTAGAGTATTTTCACTGGCCATAGCATAGAAAGATAGAAGCTGGCATACTTACTGAACAACTGGGAAATGCTTCCCATTTATATCTCTGTAAATAATAGGACTACACAATTTTATTGTGAAAAAATGAGGGCACAACCCTGGGATATAACAGGTCATCAGCACATAGGTACTCGTAGATACCCATATACATGTTAAGGGAAGCAATGTTCCTGACTAGACTTCTTGAACTGCCTGTTAATTACAGAACTGTAAGCAATGGCTTGTTTGGTTGTTGTGAATTACTATGTGGAAATGAAAATAAATTTCTTAGATTTATATTCCTTACATTTTGATTGATACAGACATATCCATTTCACACTTTCCAAGTCTGGCACCAGGATGAATCACATATTGCTTCTGAAATAAGCACATTTCCATGGATTACAAAACATTTTGGCAAAGAAATCACCTGCACAAAACCATGCACACATTTGACAAATGCATTTGGAAAATGAGCACTAATGTACTTTAGCCATAAGGAAAAATATATAAAATGTAGAAATTATCCAAAAAATAAAATAAAATAAAAAGGGGAGGGTAAGGGAGGATGAGGAAATAACAAAATTGTTCAGAAAAGCAAACAATACATACAAAAATGTTCATGCAAGACATAAAGCAGGCATTAAACAGACCAATCTGTCCTTGGCTCCTGTGTGTGAGTTATGATGGTTTTAAGTTCAATGTATCCTCTTTTGTAGACTACAAGCACATGTTCTTTGAAGAAGGCACACAGAAAAAGAAAGGGAGGTCCTACAGTCTAAAGTGGATCGATATATACTCTCCCATTTTCTCCTCTCCGACTTTCTTTTCTATCACTTAGCTGCTCTGAGAGGTCAATCCCAATATAACTACAAATAACCCCACCAGCAGGTCTATTTTCTCATTCACTATTATTCATGTTTAATATACTTTCTTATTTGCTTGCTTCCTTCCTTGCTTAACATTTTCATGACATCATTTCTCCCTCCAAAACAAACAAATCAAAGGTGTTCCGGGCCAATCAAAAGGCAAATCAAGAAACAAGGATGCACACCTTGAAATGCCAGGTTTTCAGCTGGGCCATTCAATGCTGAGTCCAGGAGTTTCCACAGATCAGGTGGACGCCAGGGGTGGATTTGCACAGTTAAAGCTAGTGCAGCTTCTGCGCCTGTTCCTAGATCTTGTTAAAATATCACATCCCATGATCATATTCAATTTGAATTACTATAGTACATTCTTCATAGAGCTGCCTTGGAAAGTGTTCAGAAAGTTGAGTGGGTACAATATGCTACAGCCAGAATGCTGACTGAAATGGGTTATAGCAAATATATTACTTCCATGTTGAAACAATTTCACCAACTACCAGTCTGATTCTACCCACAATTCAGAGTGCTGGGCATGACCTGTAAAACTCTATTCAGCTTCAAACAACATATCTTCCTGCCTGAGTCTTAATATGCCTGGGAAAGAGCTTTCTCTTTGTCCTAATATCCAAACAGGTCCTTTTGGCAAAGATATGGGAGAGAGGCTTCTCAGTCACTGTTTCTGAATTACAGAATTCCCTCCCAAGGAAGACTTTCTTGGCACCTTCTCTTTTTGTCACTGGCAGACAAAGGCATTCAAATAAAAACACACCATCAGTTTTTAATTACTGGTGGCAGAAGAATTTTTTAATGGACTCGTGTACTTATTGCTTTGCTATGTTTTGAATGTGTATTGAATTGTTTGAACAATCTAATTAGATTGTCTGTTTCATGTATTTAAAACTTTTCTTTTATATATTCTTTTAGCTATATTTTGTTTTAACTTATAGTACAAGCCTCAATAGGTCCCATATGGAGAGAAAAGTGAGATATACATTAAATGAATTAATAAAATAATAATAATTTTTAAAAATAAACTATGCAGCTTCCAAAATAAACTAATGCACAGACTAGAATCCCAGAACCTAGTGCTCTTCTGATCTGTTGCACTCCGGTGTTTGACATCCCTAGATAGCATAGCCAGTACAAGGTCTATGGGATAATGGTATTTGTATTCCAATACGTCTGGAGTGTGTCAAATTTAGGAAGTCTCAAACCAGTGAAAACAATAAAATAAAAATACATAAATATACAAAAATATACAAAAATACAGTAGAGACCTTTATCTGGCTCCCTGTTTGTTTGGTTCTTATTTATTATGATCTTGCTGATTCTTCAGCCCTCTCTGTGATTACTGCCTTCTCTGCCTCCCATGGTCCAAAGTGAGCCCTTGAGACAAGACAATATGGAAGAAGCTTTGTCTCTGTTTATAAAAGAAGCTCTGCATTAAAGACGATTTTAAAAGTTCCATTAAATATACAAAAGCCTGAAACCAAGTTATTATAGTGAAAGATTAAGCCCCAGACATATTTTCATATGTCCACTCCTCCCGTCCAAAACCTGCTGGGAAATGTTTTCTCTGTTATTTACAGGTTGCAAAAAAACAAGTTGCCACAAAGTGCTTTCTCTCAGATTACAATTACATTTCCATATTCTGACAGTTTTCATTTTCCCATAGTTTTATGTGGTGTAGTTGGAGGTTTTAATATTGCTACTGATAAAAAAAAAAAAACTTGAGCAACATAAAGAGAGTGTTTGTTATCCTACATTCATGTTTGTCAGTGGGGGGTATAATTAATTTTTGACTGCACCAGACACATCCATCGCATGAAAACAGACTTTTCAGAGTCCAGCATTCAGGCACCCTTTGTTGACAGTACTCCACACTACCCTTCCTAAATGTAGCTCAAGGCCCATCTTAATTTGCATGAGTCTATTTTTCCAAGTGGGAAAGGGAGAATATGAAACTCTATTCTTCTTGTCCTTATCAATACAGTCTGCTGAGGCTATTCAGATGCTGGATCAGTGCCTGGAGGCTATAATGGGCTGGATGAGGGCCAATAAACTGAAGCTAAATCCCAATAAACCGGAAATTGATGGATTGGTAGTTATCAGATCTTGGAACTGGGTAAAAACCAAGGAGCTTATCCCATGGCTTAATAAACTGATTTAAAGCTTTCAGTTTAAAGCTTAATTTGGGCAGCATCCTGATGTGTCAGAAGGTTTATGCCACTGAATTTGCCACCCAAATACAGATTGGGTCCATCCCTGCTTCCAGGACCACTCCTCATGGTTCTTTTCAGATCTGGGATTTTTCCGGCTTAAGAAAATGGCCACCAGAGTGTTCCTGAAAGCGGGGATGGATCCGGGCTGTATTTGGGCAGCAAATTCAGTAGCAAAAACCTTCTGATAACATTAGGATGCTGCCTGAAGTAAGCTTTAAACCGGATAGAGGTAAATTGATTTATTAAGCCATGGGATAAGCTCCAAACTATGAATGACATTACACTGCCCAAAGAAGTAGGAGCATGACTTGGTAGTATTCCTAGGTTTATCTTTTTCATTGGAGGTCTAAGTGAACTCTGTGGTAGAGTGTTTTTGGCACCAGCTTGGACTTTTGCACCAGCTGCTGCCTTTTCTGAACAGGAATACCTTAGCCACATTAGTCAATGCAGTGGTAACAACCCAATTAGACTACTAATTGGTGCCAACAATAATTTCTTTCCAGCACCTAGCCAAAACCTTGCACAAAGGAACTATGTGCAAAAAAAGTAAACTTTCAGAGGGTTTCTAGGCAAAATATATTCTATCTATCTATCTATCTATCTATCTATTAAAACACTTCTGCCCAGTGACAGTTTCTTTTGCATAGGACACAGCATTTCCTGCACAGAAAATAAGATTGTGTACAGAAACATTATTTTGCACAGAATAAGTTCCAAACTACCTTTTTTAAAAGATGTGGTTGAAGTGGAGAAAATGTTGAAACTACTCCTTGCTTCTATAAGGAATGAAATTAATGAAGAATTATATCCCTTCAAAGTATACGTTATTTTATAATTATAATCATTTTATAATTATAATTTATAAAAATTTCATAATTATAAATTCAATTACACTCTTCAAAAATATTTTTTGTATACCAAATACATGAAAAGTAACCTGAGGTGGTCACTTAAAAAATTGCAGTATGATTAGTTAATTTCTAGATGAGTTTATTATTCCACTGGTTATTTAAATTGTATTATTGTATCATTGTATTCAATGTTCAATTTATGATTTTTAGAGAATTTTTGCATGATTGTTAAGTAAGTATTCACATGTACCAGACTTTCCTGTTTTGTTTTTCTTGGTTTAGAGACCTCATGTGTGTGAATGTATATTACCTTATATTTCCCTTTATGTCCCTGCATCTGAACATGGCACTCTGAAAGCATGTTACCTGACAAGCATTATAATCCCAGGCATTGTAACAGATGTTACTGAAAATAAATTTCACTGATTTTGAGTATTTGTTCTTGTTAACTGCCATCAAGTTGACATTGACTTATGGTAACCCTATGAATCACAGACCTCTAAATCACCCTTTTCTCAACTGCCGTGCCATGGAAACTACTCTGTTTCTCTGTATTTGTTCTAATGGAAGTCTTTGTCTTGTATTCTGGCTACATAATCAAATGTTGTCATTCAACCATCTCCTTTTGTAGTTACTACATATTTTTAATAGAATTCAGAGTAGCAAACGTGGTATAAATCTTAACAACAGTCTGAAGATGTAAATTGAGATGGCATGATTTGCACAACATCTAAGAAGCTTAACAAAAACATGACAACCCTAATAGGTCAAACCAAAGTCTGTTTCCGTATTGGTTTACCAGCTGTCACTTGAAGCTCACTAACAGGGTACAAGACCAATCATTCTCTTCTGTTGTTTCAAAGTAACCAGAATTCAGGATATTACTAAGCAAAAATCTATGGTTTCTCTGGTCCATCTCCAACTCCTTCCACCCACTTTAGTTCCGCTCTGTGTTCTGCTGGCTTGGACAGTAGAAATTTCCATTCGTTTCTGGACCTATATTTTAAAATAAGGTTTTGTCGTGGCAAGAAAAGCTGTTATCACTTCATACTGCAGGTGAAAGATCATATTACTGCATACTCACATACTGAACAGATTTCAGCTGTGTAGGAAAGCTAACAGCTAGCTGTGTAGGAAAAGAATTGGACTAAACCTTACTCCTTGCTTTTTGTTGGCATATTTAAATATAAAATAGTGAAACATAAAAAATGCCTGCAGTCAAAAGTGTTATTGTCCACTTTAATCGCTTCTTGATGGCTTGTGTGTGTGTGTGTGTGTGTTGTACTGCAGAGCAATATGAAAACATATCACAGTCACTGAGTGGTGAATTTGCACTGTCTACTGTCATACATGCATGCAGACACACAAACACAAATTTGATATTAAGTGAATAGAAGGCTGAGTAGATTCTGGAGTGTTGAGTCAGATCTTCCTCCAGCTACCAGCCTTGACAACTGAGATTTATTTTAAAGCCTAGTGTGTGTGTTGGCAAAGGGAAAATAGTCATTGGGACCTGTGGAAGTTTAACCCATTCCTTCTAATAAGCCAATCCAGAAATTGTACAAATGTAGGTACACTGATATGCCTAGAATATTTAAAAAGTTTTGCTCAAGAACTATAAATATCAACCCTATTCAGGCCTTAGCATTTAGTAAATACAGAGGGGAAAAGAAGAGGGAGTCAGCTTTGTATCCCACCCCTTCTCTTGTGCCATTTCTCTCACATTCTCCATGAAGACAGGAAATCAAGGTTTCGTATATCATACAGAAGTGCTATAAGGATGGAGGAAATTTTCCTTTTCAAATTGTCACCTTCCATGCATAAAGTGCAATAGAGCTATGGAGATTATCAGACCTGGAAAAAAAGCTGGGAGTAAAAGGCATACTCCCGGCAAAGTCGCACGATTGTGCTGAAGAATTTCAGACACATCACACTTATTCAAGACTTCTCCAGTGAACATCCAGGAATGCCCCAGCAACAAACCATTCAAGGGGAAATGTTTTGTTGCTGAAGTATTCTGGGTTCTTTCCAAGATAAATCCTGGCTAAGCACAACATCATCTGAAAATCTTCAGCAAGATCATGCAGTTATCCTGGAAGTATGCCTTTTTCTTCCCCAATTTCCCCCTTTTGATAATCTCCAATGACAGAGAGGGTGAAGGCAGAAACTCTTAATTATGTGTTTACTGTACATTTATTGCTAATACATGAACCGAGTTTTTATTTTCAAGCAATATTATCTTATTAACTTTTCTATTTTCAGTGGGAAGGAGGAAGAGAGGGAAGAAGAGGCTGAGAGCCTATAAAAATAATCCAAATGTTCACACAAAAGGGACATTTCAGTTTAAAGGTCAAAAAATACAGCTCTGGTGCTCTAGATCTCAATATTCCATTTCAATTAAAAATGGAAGCTAGATGCCAGAAATTCAAATGAGGAATCTAATGACAGCATATTTCATTTACATGATGCATTTTCTTATTTTAAAAAGGAACAGTTCAGGCTTTAAACACTGGAGAGAATAGTAAAGCACAGACAGTTTCAGTTAGGAAAAGGCCATTGGCTCTTTGGAAAGCAAGGATTCTCATTCCTCTGTCTTCAATGGAGTGAGGAACACAGTCTTCAGTGGGGTGGGGAACACACAAAGTATGCAGAGAGTTCAATGATGGAGACTGTCTTTCATTTGTATATTTCATAGGTCTGGGATAATATAACTGCGAACCAGGAAGTCTCCATCCATAAACTCAAACGGAGTTTCAGGCGAGCTTCTCAACTGTAGTGTCTTGCTTTATTTCCTTGTCTCTCAATTTGATCACATTTCTTGCATAAGAGGTCATTTTCATATTTATGGTTTACAAACACTGAAGTGAGGTTGCTCCTTGAGTTTTTCAGGGTATTTGCCCTGGACTATGTGGCACTGACCACTCATAGTCACTTGTCAAAAAGCCAATGAGTTAAGGGAGAAGTGTCTCTCTTGCTGATTTTTTCTTTTCAGTTTCTGAATCATAATAAGTGCAATGTACTGCCAAATCAAAACCTTAAATGCAGGGAGATCAGTAGTTAATTTCCTCTAGCTCCAAGCTAAAGAAGGACCAAGGAAATGAAATGTGATAATCCAAGAAATGAAAAACAAAATGTCAATAGAAATTAATTGGAAGCATCATTTCCCTTCTACCACTTTATTTTCAAATAAAGTAAAAATACATCTGTTGCACTGCCAGGTGCTACCATGGAAGTCAATAACAGAGCAAGAAATACATAATACAGACTGAAATTTGTCTCTTTTTAATATAAACCATTAAGATACACACACACATTCATAAGAAAAATAACATTTGTTTTTATTTGAAAACCTCAGCAACTGCAGGATAGTTTTCCATATTCACGAGAATGATTTTTTCCCCCTTCATCTTTTCAATTGGTATATTTCATTATCATTTCAGTACCTGGAGGAACAACAAAGAAACATTACATTGAAAGATCTTGGGAGGTAGGATTAATTTTAGGGGAAGAAAGGTTGGTTCAGGGTGTGTGGGTGGGTGCTTACTTTGTTACATTTGCAACTGTTTTATTTTATTAGAATATAGGATCACATCCAGAAAATGCATTGTATTTGTCCATGGATGTTTGTATTAGCCAAAATAATCTTAATTTCTCTATTATGAACTAAAATAAGAAATGTCTGAAACCATTCCCATTGATGACCAAACCATGAAATAATGGGATCACACACAGAACATTAGGTTGAAATATGGGCCAATTTATTTAAACTATTATCAGTTTAAGTTTTATCCCCTGAGATGTGCAAAAAGGATGAGCAAGCTGGGGCAGATGGTCTCTTGGGCCTGTTACAGACTGCCAAAATAAAGCTGCTTCGGGTCTCTTTGGAGGTATGCTATTTAAATGATGCATGGGTCCTAAGAGTCCGGAGGTTGCGCCAAAGCCACACTCCATTCCTAAGCACTGGAGTGCAGCTTTGGTGCAGCTTCCGGATTCTTCAGATGCAAGCATCATTTAAACAGCATACATCCAAAGAGACCCGAAGCAGCTTTATTTTGGCAGTCTGTAACAGGCCTTGGTGAAACACCTGAAACCCAAGGATAAGCCAAAGACTGGGCTGCTCCACAGCTGGACATCTTTTGGAAGGGCACATAAGGATCCAACTGTCCTGCTTTGCCCTTGTAAGGCTAGCCAAACTCTCAATCCCATCTCAAGCACTGAGAGAGGGAGGGAGAGAGAGAAAGGAAGATCATCTTACCAAGTCTTTGGTAGCAAAAGCAGTGGCTGTATAATCTAGTCCAGGTTCATAACAAGGCTTCAGTCAGTCCAGAACAGCAGGGTCAAAGGGTGAATCCAAAAGAGTAGTCCAGGTCCAAGCAGAAATCAGTCAAGGCTCAAGTCAACAGCAAGGCATTTTGTGATCATGAAGGATAGTTATTGACCACAGTGGACCAAGAGAGGTGCAGGTTATTTATCATCTGTCTGGGTCTCACAGGTACTCCCTGTTAGCAACCTTAACCACAGTGATCACCATCGTCTCTCTTTTTCTTGGCATCGCTCTGTGAGAGTAGGCACTGGTAAGCATGGCTAGAGTGTAGGAAAACTTTGCTCCTGGTATTGACTGCAGCCTTATCTCCAGAGGCTGCTGGAGTGGCTGTAGTCCTGGCAGGTTCCCTGGGCTCTCAACTTCTTCCTCAGACTGAGAGGGCATGTGTGGCTTCTAGAGGTAGGGCATGACATTAAGCCCCAGGCAGCTCCAGGGATCTATCCTTTACCAAATGGAAGATTTTCATACCTGCCTGAATAGCTGGTTAAATGTCACTCAAACATCCCTCAAAGGTGAAGGAAACATGTGCATGTGGAAGCCAGGCATGCTTCCTCAATTGTCATGTGGTCGTTGCTCCTTCTAGCATCCATGAATCATCTCAAGGGGAGTGGATTTCCTATGGACTCACAGTTTGCGTTCAAGTCATTTCCAACTTATGGTGACCCTATCATGACATTTTCTTGGCAAGACTTGTTCAAAGGGAGTTTGCCTTTGCTTTCCCCTGAGGCTGAAAGCATGTGATTTACCGAAGGTTACCCAGTGGGTTTCATGGCTGAGAAAGGAATTGAACCCTGGTGTCCTGAGTTGTAGTACAACACTCAAACTACTAGGCCATGCTGGCTCTCCCATGTGGTGCATAGAATAAGATAGTACCAAGTAAACAAACTATGTGCAATTAATAATGTAGACTTGGATTAAGAATGCTAAATCACCACTCCCTTTATCCAACAGAGTAAAGAGGCCACAATGACACACCGCCACATTGGGGCCCTATCAATAGGGCCCAAATGTAAACATAATTAATTCAAAATATACCCAAACCCAAAACAAGTTCAATTAAATTAACTATGACCCAGAACAGACGAGCCTGTGCGGTGCCCTCATGACGTGATGAGGGCACCGCCCACCAGTCACGGTGCATACTGGTGATGTCGCAGCTGTGCCACCTCCAAATGGGGTGGTGCAATTGCAACATCACTGCAGCGTCACTGGTGCTTTGGGGCACAGAAGTGCGCTGCAAAAAAGAAACCACTTCCCGGCACTCCCTTTTTGCTCTGCAGGAGCACTGCACAATTTGGTTGCTGCGACACTCCTGTGGAGCAAAGAGAGGCACCGAGGATGTGCCTCTTTCTGGTGGTGTGTACCCCACCTATGATAACATTTTAAAAAATTGATCTGTTGTAAAGTCCAGATGACACAGCAGCACAGGTTAACCCAACTCCACTCTATGAATCAGCTGTGCTACCACCATACAAACTCTTGGTAATCTAGCTGAAGAGTCATTGTTGCTAGTGCTTGCTTTGACAGAAGATTAGCAAGAGGAAGAGTCAGGGAGTGTCTTGAGCTCATAATGGTTCTAGTTGTGCCCCCTTCCCTCTCAATCATTGTGCACAGCACCAAGACACTTATTCATGTGGCCTCTCTTTCTGGGGCCATTGATCATCATGGAGCTGCACAAGGGGGAGATCCAAATTCTCTTTATGGATTCTCATATGCTATTGTCACATTTTTCCAGACATGCATATGCAATTATGATTGTGCAGTTAGTGCATTTTTTATTATACCATTGTTATCCATTCTGATTTATTTGTATTTGGTCTAACTTTGACTCATATGCCTCATTCAAAAGTCCAGGAAACAATATAAATCAGATTTGTATCAATATGATGCCTCATATGTGTATTTGCATTGTCACTTGTCTTAATTATGCATCAAGTTGCATGGGCAGCGTCACTTTTTAAATTGATCTGTCAATAATATTTTCAAGCTGCTTGGTACATTAATGAATGTGAAGTTTTTCCATGAGAGATGAAGAATCTTAACTATGTGTGGTGTTGAATACAAGCAATGTACAGCATATTTTTGTAACAGCAAAATAGTAACAGTAATTATAGAGTATTTCTTATATGCCATCCTTCAATTAAAACATATATTCACTATGGCTTGAAAATAAAACAATATAATACATGGTAAAAATTTTTTTAGACAAATGCGATTTAGTAATACAGACTCTACATTCTGAACTAACTACAGTTTTCTCACAGTCTTTATAGATAATTTTATACACAGCCATCTAATCTGAAGGTTATTGGATCATGGATAAAAGTGGGAGGACTATCTCTTTCCATGAGCAGCTGCACTTGATGTACTAGCTTCAAAAGCTGAAAGACATTCTTCTCTAAATTCTTTGGGCCTCCTAAAACTGAATCTGAGAGGAGACACAAACTGGAAAACTAATTTTTATGGGCCATTAGAACCCATCTGGAACAGGCTGAACATGTCCAGCAAGTGAACCACTCATCACTAAGATAATGTTGACCATATCTGGGTTGAATTATAATTTATTGGTCCTTAGCCAATCAATTATAGATCTCAGACAGCAATTTAACATCACCATAGTTCCCTTATATCTCTTGAAAACAAAATTTAATTTTGTTACAATACTGAAGAAAACTAGTTCCACATTGTGGATCACCTAACACTATTTCTAAGTGTTGGTGGTGAACAGCATGTATGGCAAGACCCTTGATGCACCACATTGAATAATGGGTTCAAGGACAAACAGCTGCCTTCAAGCAGCATTTCCACAACTGGCAATCCAGGTGGAAACAAAATCACAACAACTTGGTGCTCTCAGGCCCCTTCCCACAGAGTTTATTCAAAAGGGTGAGTAAAGGTCAGTGATTTAAAATGCCATCACAAAATTCAAAAACAATAGCTAGGATCACAATCCCTATATCCCTCTTCCAACAGAGTCTGTCCATCAGGATGAAGAAGGCAATATCTATGCCAAATCCAGGCTGAAAACCAGATTGAAATGGATCTAGCTGATCACCTTCAGCCAAGAGTGCTTGGAGCAGTATGGCAATCAGCCACTCAAACATCATTGTGGATGTCAGTTTAGCGAAGGTAACAAACAGTTCAGTAAATGGAAACATATTGCTCAGTCAGTGATCTGGAATTCTTTATTAAAAATGAAATAAAGAAAGACAGACTATGAGTCTGTGTGTCTGATGGTTACCATTTCAAATATTTTCAAGTGATACTAGACTACAGTTACAGGAACTGAATGGAGGTGTTGGATTCTGAAGGAGCCCTTGACAACCATAGTACTGTCTGAACAAATAACACAGGAAAGGCCCAATGAAGGAATGTGAATGGCAGAGTCTTGTGTCTTCTCCAGTCTTTTTCTTCAGAAAAGGCATGAAAAATAACAAAAAAGAAACAACAACATCCAAGCAAGAATAGGTTTTTCTGGGAAATTATGATTAAAAAAGCTAAGGATAGTACTAGAGTAAAGAATTTAAGTGCTATTCTGGCTCAGGCATAAAGCCTGTCTTGAATAGAATTCTCTTCCCACAATATATAAGTGCATGCCCAAAGAGGCCCAAACACAGGAAACAAGAGTAACAGCACTTTCTAGGTGATGTTCTCAACAAGTGGCAAAGAGATATGCTTCCTTTGACCATAGCAGTAGCATATACTGTATTCATTGATAGTTTAATCATGCAATAATTTGCTGAATCCTGGTCCATTATACTCCTTTGCCCCTCAGCTCAAAAGAAATGAAGTAGAGCAAAGTTTCATACTTCACAAAAACAGCAGTCTCTCTTAAGAATTTGACTGCCAAAGCCTGTCGTACAGCTTCTTTCAGTTACTCCAAAGCCAATTTATTAAAAAAAATAGAATTAAAAACTGTTTTATAAAAAGCAAGAAGGTACAACTTTCACTGTCTCTATCAATTGATTAGGTAATTAAAAATCCCACCTGGCCACAATATGTGCTATATTTAAGTCTGGTCCGGCATTTTAGAGATTTAGGGCCTCGACAGACTGGCACAAAGCGCCGGCATCGGGGCGGAGTGGGGGCATGGTGACTGCACATCATGTACCCTGACTCCACCCGTATGCTGGCATGATGTTTGTGCCCCAGTGCACAGTGGGAGGGGTCACGACACTCCCTTGGCAGAGCGGATACACATGCTGTGCCAAAGGAGTGCCGAAAAGCCGTGGCACCAGCAGCTATGGCAACCTTTCCATGACAAAAAAAGGAGCCGCTTTTTGCAGCTCCTTTTTGTGCTGTTGAAAGGCCAGATTGCGGCCACAGTGTGTGTTGTTTCTACAGCCCCTTAGATATCTTCTCAGGTGTGGAGTGAAATGAACTAAATTCTCAGAAGGCATGGGTCCACCAGGAGTCAACCTTGCCCCATCCCCCTGATCTATGAGTCACCTTTTCCCACTCATCTTCTTATTTGTGACAGGGGACCAGTAAAGCAACTTTGCATCTTAGAAAACTAAGTTTGAAGAAGGGATTCTGCTGATTTAAAGAAAACTCATTTCCAAGCAATTACTGTATGTCTAAGACTACCATGCAACATGTATGGTACTTATTAATAAAAATGCTGGGTTTTTTTTAATTCCAATTCAATTACACCAGGGGCCAATATAATAAATGTGGAACAAACTTCACAACACATTTTTTTCATAATTTGATCTATTATTGCTCAGAGCACTGATACATTTAATTCTCCATTTGCATATATATCTTTATTGGCAGTTGCAAGATGGAGAGTTATGATAATCCTCTGAGAGTTGTTATACCAGTTTGTCATTCTGAAAACGAATAAATGTCCCGAGTAAGGTTTTGTCAAAGTATTTTCTATAATCTAGAGTGAAAATAGTAAAACATCATGTGATTTGCAGGTGAGCACAAAAGACCTTCAGTTGTGCATGAATGTGCTGATGTGGCTTGTAGAACAAAAACTGCCCCTTCCTTCCCATAAAGTTTCTAATTCTGCAGAAATACTCCTGGTTGGCACCACTTTAACTGCCATGACTCAGTGCTATGGAATTCTGGGAATGGTAGATTTGTGAGACATTTAGCCTTCTCTGTTAGACAGCTCTGGTGCCACAAGAAACTACAAATTCCAGGGTTCCATAGCACTGAACCATGGCAGTTAAGCCAGTGACAACTTGGATTATTTCTTCAGTGCAGATGCAGCCATGGTCTGGATCCAACCCAGTCCATATGCTCTGAGTGTTTAGAAATGTAAAGGCAAGTTACATTTTTACAAGTCAAGGAACAGTAGGGATTAACAGTAGGGTTTAATACATTGACATAATCTAGCCAAAAGAGAAGTCTTGAAATTATAGAACTGAAGTATTCTGCAGTCATTCTACCAGTCTTGTGAATCTGCTGAAACTAGAGACAGACTATAAAGCTGCTTGATGGTGTTTCATTGTTTCTTTCTTACAAAAGGATCACACAAATTTACAAGGGATAGCAATTGGCTGTAAACGTATCATTCAGAATCATTTTGCATGACAAATACACACTACAAAGAAGGTGGATGGGGATATCACTTTCATGTCTTGCTTACTGACTGCCTGAACATAGCATACTGGCCAATGGGGGATTCCGCCAATGGAAGGATGAAATCCAGCCTCACGATAGAGATCAATGCAGTTGTGCACCTGCCAAGAACCCATTCCTGAACTTGCTCCCACCACTGCTCTCATCCTGATTCCACCATGATATAAAGCTTGCCATCACTACAATGGTCACTCATTTTCCACACAGAGAGGTGCCATTTTTGAATGGGAGTCAGGCTGGTGCTTGCCTCTGAGTTGTAATGGCAACACACCATGCTAGATTCCAGAAAATGTGATAACTTATCTTGACCACTAAAGTCTCTCTGAGCAAAAAAGGTGGCAGAACATTTATTATAATCTAAAAATGAGCAAAGTCAGTTGAATTTTACTGATGTTTTTGATCAGCTCACAGCTGTCTTACTTTTGCCACTTTAATTCCTCAGGGTACAGGAAATTTAGGTCCTGTACAAACAGGCAGGAAAGGGTGGTGACATGCTGCTTCTTTCTGCCCTGGATCGGTGCCACGGCAAACATATGCCACAGCACCGATCTGGCCTCCACAGAGCACAAAAAGTAGCTGGATTTCCTTGTTCCTTTTTGTGTCTTTCAGGCGGCGCCATAGCCGCTGCTGGGCAGCTTCATCGTGCCAAAGGGACGTCATCATTGTGTGTGCCGTCTAAACGGGTGCGCACCAAGATGGTGCCTGGGGCAGCGTTAGGAAGGCTGTGAGTGTGTGGATGCTCAGCCCTCACCCTGCCCACAGGATGGCGTTTTTTGCCCATCTATACTGGGCCATAGTTACTGAACCCCTAGATGTTGTTCAGATCATGATACATATGGAGATGAACAGTTTTATGTACGGATTCTTTTCCTCACCTATGTGATAATGGGAATGCATAGATTATAATCACGTGCACAAGTACATCCATCCAAAACTACCACAATAAAGTCCCTGCACTGTTGACAAAGTTTTATGACATTAGGCTGGCATAAACATTTTGCTTGATAAAAGTATCAGTTTGGTGGCTCAGCAGTTCTCAAGTCTGTCACCTTGATGCTGAACTTCCTTTCTCTTCTAGCTTAACAACGACCCCATCACGGATAATTTCTATGCCAAAACATCCTGTAAAAAGAGGATGCCATCCTGACCCTCCCCTTCTGGAAGCACTTCCACTGAAACACTTATGGGATCCACTTCATTTAGGAGACAATTATATGTTTTTGTCTAATATTAATTAATAGGTCAAGCAGCACTTAGAGAGATTTTAGGCATTAATTAACATTTAAAAACTATCACATATGACACATTAATTAGATATCAATCACTTATTACTGCTACTGACATTTAATAAGTATTTTCATTTACACCAAAAACCAACTTGCTGCAGACACATTTTAAGGAGGCAAAATTGATGCAGATAGTCTCTGCAGATTTTAACATCTTCATTGCTGGCTGCTCCTCACCATTAGCATTCACAATATGCAAGATTGTAAAACAGCTATTTTTTAAAAAATAAAGAAATCTACAGCTATTTAATTTGCATACCTAAAAATGGAAAGCTATCAAAACAATTGCTTAATCTCTGTTTTAAAAGCTACAACAGGGTTAAAATGGCTCAACAACCAAGTCTATTAATTTTCATTGACAAAATCTGAAGTGCTATTCCTAACTCTTGTTTAATTTGCAAAATACACATTTCCAGGAATTCTGAGGTTCTTTATTTTATCATATTCTTTTATTTTATCACATTCTTACAAATTATCTGCATTATCATGGCAATCATATGAATACCAAATATTTTAACTACATTTCTAGTGCAAAATTTCCCAAAAGATTGGGGAAAGAAGTAAAGACGCATTGTATGTCCTCCGTATAGAAATGCCCCTAAAATCTCCTTTATGGGAAGAAATGGAGATTTCCTCCATAGAGACAGAAAGAATATTCAAAAATATTTATTTGAAAAATGACTGAAAAAGATGTTTCTTGAGTATTGAGGAAACCTGATGAGAAAATTCTTGGTCTGAGAGGAATTTACTTCTACGCCAAAAATTCTATTTGCTACACACATACAAAAATGAGAATTCTGCATGTAATAAGTCCCTAACTAAAACAACTCCTGTGCAGAAAAGAACCATCTTCACTTCATATTTTTACAGTGATCAGTGTTGATGTGAGAACGCATTAACCTGTTTGCCAAATGTTAGTTTCTTGGGTGAAATGATTTCTTTTATTATAGTAGCAAGGATTATTGTATTCATATATGAAGTCTTTATCTTTTTTTTCATACCTCGGATAAAACACTGAAATTTGTAAATATAATTCAATTCAATTCAGCTGTTTCCCTTTCTAATGTTACTTTGTAATTTCCTTGTTAGGGGCTACAACTTTTAAATTCTATACTGTATATCCAGGGATGCTGAAAGGCTTTGCCACTGGTTTTTGACATCTTTAATGTCAGATTTGTGTCCAATTTTCCTCTTTGATAGAGACTGTCCTGTTTGTTCAGTGGAGAGTGGAGAGTGGCATTCCTGCCTTAGGATGGAATATATCACATCGGACAAAGACAAAGTAAATATGCCCTTGATGTTGAGTTATATTATTGGCCTCTGTCATATTATTCACAGAGTGGATGTGGGGAATCTCCTGCTCCCTTCCTGAGGTATTTTGCTTGTTTAATGAGGGTCTTTCCTTTCCATTGCAGGGCTTTATTAGTATGTGTTTGTACATAAAAAGCACAGTTTAGGAAAACTGTACAGTTGGAAAAAATAAACATAGAATTGGAAAAATGAGAAAATGTAAACACACATTATACCTTGGAGAAAAATCATTGGAATAGAAAATTATAACAGCATGGAATGCAGAAACTGTTATTGGATCTTTAAGAATGTTCCAGAACTACAGTGAAAATGGGTGGCAGGAGGCCATGCTTGATTTTGGCAGTACAGATAGAAAAATGTGTTACTGAACTAAAACTGATTCATGAATGAAATTGTTATTATGACAGAGAGAAGCATTATTGCTGCCTATGGAGAAAGTGCCACTGACCCAGGGTGCAAGTAAGGAGCAAAGCACTTTCTTCTGTTTTTTTAAAAAACGATTTTATTCTAGTGGGGCAATTAATGGAACATTATTGCAGCTGGAAAATATGCTTTCCACAACTTTATTGTTTCTTAGCAACAGAACTGCAGTTCATGACAAAGGACAAGGTATTTTCAGTTGTGGTCTCTAAAATATTTAGATTCTTCTGGCTCCCTCTTTGCCTTCTTTTAAACTAATTCTTAACACCATTGCTTGCTTGCTTGTGTTAGGCAACACAGTGGCTGGCATTCAGTGTGCAACTTAGTTCTTCATAAGTTGATTTCATAAGTGGATTTATGAAGTCCATATCCAGCTATGGGTTACCATGTTGTTACACACATTTGATCTTAGCCAAAAGAAGTGAACTGATGATGTTGTAGCATACATATGATGTTACTGTGATGTCACAGCATACATACCACGATGGTAAAGCATAAATGCATACATTGCACAATGGTAGCCAGTGAAGTGACTCATGTGCCACTGTCCCCATGTAATGATGAACATGTGTACACCAGCTAGGAAGTGTTGGAGCAGAAGAGGAGTGCCCAAAAATGCATCAGAAGTGTTCAATACTTACCGTAAACGTCCAACAAGCATTGAAACTGCCCAATACACATTACAAGTGTCTGATGTTCATCAGAAGTGCCCAATGTGTATCAGATGCCTGGATGCACTTCTTCCTAATTCACTAACATGGATTTATTTATTTGATTGATTTTTTGCTTCTTTGCAATGTAACTATGAATTTATAAATTTACAAAATGTAGATTGTGATGTATAAACTCGGATGGTATGTGGCATTTGTCTATTTGTTTCTGTTTTTTTTTAATTTCTTTGAAAAATTATGCTACCTTTCTACTGCAAATTATTTATTTTTTTTTCTAGGTGGGCAGTTTTTAACTGGTTGTAATACATTTTTTTTTAATTTACTATGTACTTGCACTATGGTTGATCAGACAAATCAGTGTGTAATGAAATTAAAATTTGTTTGAAAAGAAAGTCTCAAATTACAAAGAAAGAGAAAAAATTCAAAAGAAAGGGATTAAAAATGGGATTTTAAATAGCATATAATCTTGCCTAACCGGTATGATTTTGAAGTTTTTCCTGCATGGAAATGTAATTAGATAAGTTTTATCTCCCTAGCCACAATCTAAAATTACACATTTGCAGTATACAGGCTAGATACTCAAGATTTTGCCAATCACATTTACAGCAATGGATTCAGGAAAGCTAAATCAGACTTTTGCTCATCATTTTGAAGAAATTATTGGTAGCACTTAGAACAAGGACAAGCAAACTCTGGGTAATTGGTGGGGGATACTGTTCACCCTTTAGGGCTCACTGTAGGGCACATCAACCAAAGAAAAAGATTCCCAGACACCAGAAAAAACAATACTAGAAGTGGGTCATGTTGTTGTTGTTGTTGTTGTTGTTGTTGTTTGTGGTGCTTTGGAGTATTATTATTATTATTAACCTTTAGTATGAGTGGTATAGGCCTTGGGGGCTGCATGGAGGCTATGGAGCATAGGACTCAAACTCCTGACTTTCAGTTTCTTATCAGGGTTGTATTAACAAGTAGTCTTTTACAGAAACGATTACCCATAACTCGAAAGTGGAAAACTGTTTCCATCACTGTATATCTTAAGCTTGGAGCAAGGATTAATTAAAATATCTGACTGGTTAGTATATTCCCTGCAAGCCTACCTATTTCCTCCAAAAAATAACTTGGTTGTCCTTCATTTATTATATTAAGTCCCTAAACACTTTGATAACAAGGTTATATTTACCTTTCTGCATATGTTTCTCCTGTGAAAAATAGAAAAATGTCACCAGATGAAGGCCTCCTTGAATCTTCATCTCTGCAATGTGTCATTCATTGTAACTCACTTTCCAGAACTCTTTGCCTCTTGACACCACAAAGTGTCTGCTTTACCCTCCAGTGCTTGCAGTTGAGGTCAATTTGTTTATTCTGACTTTTAAAGTGACATCAGCTAATTATTAAACCCAGCAGGATATATTTCATTTTCACTTTAATGTCATTGTAAAGCACCAGGACTTCCCTCATGTAAGAGTATTTTAGAGACTAAAACTGTTGTTAGAAGTTGGCCACCTGTTCAAAGCACTCAACCCCTATGTTTATAAATCAATCATAGTGTACTTGAAACCCCATTTGGGGCTAATGGTAATTAATTGGTTGCTCAGATTTACATTAATATCAATTTATTATTATGTTATAAGAATGTCAATGCAAGAATTGCCTGAATTTTGTGAACATTTAATTGTCAAATCTCAGTAGTATTTTCCCATTCCTACCCCCACTAGATTATAATCAGTCTTGTTACTCGAGTTCAGCTGAAACTACTTGCTGCTTTTCATTTCCAACTTCCTTGGAAACTGGCTGCTTTTTCAGCCAATTTTCAGTTCTCTGAAAATGTTCATTTGGATATGAATAGTGAAGGACTTCACTGAAGCACATCATTACATAAGTATGTGCTCATGTAGTAGCATGTCGGTGTCTTATTCAATTTACTGTTTTGCTTTATTACTTTATGTATGTCCTTTCTGGCAAAGTTATAAGCTCACAAAGTACAGGACACAGGGTACAACAGACTGCGCTGTGGCAAGAATGTAACAGCAAAGAGTTACAGGTAGAGTCAAGGTAGTGCTTAAGCCTGATTCAGAAATTGTACTTGCCTGTCCCTGATGCCAATGGGCAGAGCAGGGCTACATTGTGAACAAGCATTAACTAGTCCATTGCTGTAGCATCCATGTTTATACCACAAAAATTGTGGAGTGGAGCATTTACACATACAATTATATGCATGAAGATTGTGCCCTTAAGATATTCATGCTGTATGCTTGCGATAGACAGCATGTGCTGTCTCGTGAGCATTGATACCTGGCACAACCTTTTTCCCCATTCAAAGAATGAGAGAATGTGTCAGTAAAACTTTTGAATGAACCTTTCTGGTCTAAACTCAGCTGGGTTTAAACAAGAGTTCCTAGAACTCTACTTTACAAATACAACCAGTGCTCAGCAAACTGTAGAGATGGGCAGCTTCTCCAAGTGTGAAGCTAGTGATATGTGAAACCTTTGTGAAAGTTTAAAAAGAAGAGTGGATGGTTTCCATTTTCTCTATAAATTAATAGAAGACAGACTTGCTTAAACATTTATCAGAATCCTCTACACAAATTAGCTAAAAGATACATTTCTGGGGGAATAAATGGTCCCTTTTGAAATGGGGAAATATTTTTGGCACATCTATAATTTAAAGGGGGTTTAATTCTGCCTTACAGTCATTTCCAGACACATTAATAAAGGCATTGAGAAGTTTGAAACATTTTTTCTCTTTGTCTTTGTGCTTTTCTCTCATTCTTTCCATATTGTATACAATATTGTATATTGTGTTTAATTTTTGTAAATGTTATTGTCCTTGTGAAACTTATAATAAAAGTATTTCCCACAAAAAGTTAGAAATGCGACATTTAGATTATTCTTTCTCATGTGAGTAACTTGAACAACTGAATGCTCTAAATTAGGGACTTCAGAAAAGTACAACATTGTGAGGTGCCATGTTGCCCTCTACCTAAATGTACTTTTTACAAAGCATTTTACAAAATCAAAGACAATGGCACAACATTACACTAATCTTAGTATTTGATCTAGCTACGAGTGGGAAAGAGGGGGAAATGAACATTTTCCCTCAATGAAAATTCTGTCTTCCATAAAATTTTCCTTAAGTTCCCAAATTCATAGTTTTGTACTAATTTAAAAGTTTAGTTGAGTAGCCTCCAAAGTAAAGAGGCAGACAAAGTTACTAAGGGATATGAGCATAGTAAATATAAGAGTACTAAGTAGGAATTATTATTATTATTATTATTATTATTATTATTATTATTATTATTATTATT
>NC_056524.1:137037006-137045940 GCF_019175285.1 Sceloporus undulatus | reverse complement strand
TTGTTTATTTGTATCCCACTTTTTCCCCAGAACTGGGACTCAGAGTAGTATGAACTGCTTTCAGTGTCCCACTCCATGGGATGCTAGAAATTACAGGATGCAAGACAATTTCATTTGGAAGGACAAGGCCCTCATTTCCTCCTGTCTGCCCCATAGTTATATCTGTGAAAGAATCTGAGGACCCCACCACAGACATCCTATTTTCCTTCATCCATCAAGATGACTAAAGCTATCTCTGTCCCACAGCCCAAACCCAGCTATAAAAGGAATGCAAAAATGCTCCTTGTTGGTGGTCCATTGTGGACTATGGACCTTATCACACCAGATGAATCCCATGCAGAAACAGGATTTTAAAAGTAGAAAACCCACCAATGTGGGAAGTTTTTCAGACGCGTTTGCACCAAAGAGCAATAACAGGGGGGAAAGTGAATGGAAAGTCAACAAAAACATCTTTTTACTTTCTGGAAGTTCAAAAAAGGTGTCGTTCTTGTTGATTTTCCGTTTACTTTATTTTTGCATTATTGCTCTTTGGTGCAAACACGTCTGAAAAACATCCCACATTTGTAGTTTTTTTCTACTTTTAATATCCTGTTCCTGCATGGGATTCATCTAGTATGATAAGGTCCATAGTCAGACATGCATTCTAGACTTTAGGAAAGCTGATTTCAGTAAACTCAGGTAAATACTAAGGGTGATCCCATGGTCAGAAATACAAAAAGAGAAGGGAGTTCAAGACAGATGGGAGATACTCAAAAAGGAGATACTGAAGGCCCAATTTCAAACAGTTCCAATGAGGAGGAATAATGGGGGGAATCTCAAGAGACCAGGATGGATGACTAAGGACTTTCAGCTGAGCTAAATTTTAAATGTATAAGAAATGGAAGAAGGGAGTAATCATCAAGGAGGAATTCAAAGAAATAGCAAGTACATGTAGGGGTAAAGTCAGAAAAGCTAATGTTCAGAATATTCTTGCTAGAGAGATTAAGAACAACAAAAAGGGCATTTGGGGGCATATTCACAGCAAGGAAAAGGAAAAGGAGGAAATGGTTCGGACACTACATGGAGAAGATGATAAAATGCTAACAGGGGACAGAGAAAAGGCAGTACTACTCAACATCTTCTTTGCTTCAGTTTTCTCACAAAAGGAAAAAGGGGCTCAACCTAAGGAAAATGGAGCAGGAGACATGAGGAAATGCTGCACAGAAGAGGCAGAACAGGAATATCTGATTCATTTGAATGAATTTAAGTCTTCAGGCCAGATGAACTCCATCTAAGGGAACTTTCAAATATAATCTCAACAGAAGTATAGTGTCTAGATTAAGGGACGTAGTAGTGCCACTCTATTCTGCTTTGGTCAGGCCTCACCAGGAATACTGTGTCCAGTTCTGGGCACCACAATTCAAAAAAGCTGTGGACAAGTTGGAGTGTGTCTAAAGGCGGTGTTTAGATCAAAAGAAGCACTTTATTCTGCTTTGGTCAGTTTTCACCTGGAATACTGTATCTGGTTCTGGGCACCACAATTAAAAATGGATGTTGACAAATTGGAGCGTGTCCAGAGAAGGGTGACTAAAATGGTGAACGGTCTGGAAACCATGCTTTATGAGGAAAGACATAGGGAGCGGGGTATGTTTAGCCTGGAGAAGAGACAGTTTAGGGGTCATATGATAGTCCTGTTTAAGTATTTGAAGGGGTGTTGCATTGAGGATAGAGCAAGCTTATTTTCTGCTGTTCCAGAGACTTGAACATGGGACAATGGATGCAAGCTCCAGGAACAGAGCTTCCACCTCAACATTAGGAGAAACTTCCTGACAGTAAGGGCTGTCTGACAATGGAACACACTCCCTTGGAGCATGGTGAGGTCTCCTTCCTTGGAGGTCTTTAAACAGAGGCTGGATGGCCATCTGTCGGGGATGTTTTGATTGTGATTTTTTGCATGGCAGGGGGTTTGACTGTATGGCCCTTGTGGTCTCTTTAAACTCTACAATTCTATGATTCTATGAGGACAACTAAAATAGTGAAAGTTCTGGAAACAAGTCTCTCCTCATAGGGCATAGTTTCCCGAGCTGGTTATGTTTAGCCTAGAAAAGAGATGGTTACGAGGTGATATGATAGCCTTGTTTAAATATGTGAGAAAATGTCATATTGAGGATGGAATGAGCTCATTTTCTGCTGCTCTAGAGAATAGGACATGGAACAATGGATGCAAGTTACAGAACAAGAGATTCTACCCCAACATTAGGAGGAAATTCCTGACAGTAAGAGCCGTTCAACAGTGGAACACACTCCCTTGGAGAGTGGTGGAGTCTCCTTCTTTGGATGTCATTAAACAGAGACTGCATGGCCAACTGTCTGGGATGCTTTGATTGTGAGTTCCTAAATGGCAGGAAGTTGGACTGGATGACCCTTGTGGTCTCTTCCAACTCTATGATTCTATGAGAGAAGCAAATATTTGACAAACTGAATTACAGTTCCCAGGACAAAAATAAATAAATAAATAAATAAATAAATAAATAAATAAATAAATACATACATACATACATGTAAATCATATTATGGCTTTATAGCCCTTGTGGGGTTTTTTTAAAAAAAATATGAACTACATCAGAGGACAAAGAGGTTTTTTTTTTTTGAAGGAGCCAGTAACCTTATGTGTTCCTCTAAGATCAAGAGTGACAGTTCCCATACCCTTCTATATATATCCATGGTCTGCCCCACATCGACATTTTTATTAATGAGTTAATTATTAATTTTATTAATGAAGCAACTAATTAAACTATTTCAATTATTAGTGTTTATGGTAGTGAACCAATTTCACAGATTTTAATTAGTTAACATTATTGAATCAATTTTCAAACTTAATACTCCAATCTCTTTACTTGTTCGCAATATTATGCTAAAAAATGACAACCCCAAAAAGCAATAGCTTCAGCTGGGCCTATTTGAGTGGTTTCTGCATTCTTTCAATCAGAAATATACCATTTGCTCCTGGAATATGTTCAAGGGCATAAAGGAGGGCCAAAATTGTTCTACCTTTGTTCTGAGGAGATGTCTAATATTTGTTTGTCCTTTTCATATATATTTTTGCTTGCAAGTTCTTGTTTGTAAACAGACATTATTAATCTGGATGCTAGTCCTTGTGAGGTGTGATCAAGAAGCCTGAAAAAACAGAATAGGGGCCCCATTGACAGTTAATGTTTTCATTTTCACTTTTTATCTGTATGAACGGAAAACATTTAACCACAATTAAAAAGAAATATAGCAACAGCTTTCTGAATTATTCCAGGACAGGAGTGGGGAACGTCTTCAATAAAATATTGGGGTCCTCTATATTGGTCTAAAGAAGCATGAGTTGCCATATAAAAGCTTCTCAGGTTTTACCTGTTGTTCTGCCTTCAAGGACACTTGATCTGAGGAGGGGGGGGGGTCTGTTTTTAGTGATTTTTCAGATCTGAAAATCTTTTTTAAAAATAAAAGGAAAGAAGAAGAGAAGGGAACATATTGTTTTGATGTATGTTTAAATAAAATCCTTGTGAGAGTTTCGGATGGTGCCAGGAATTGCCAGAAAATAATCCAGAACAACCTAAACATTATTTGTATATATTTTTTTAAAAAATCAACAACAAAAAAATAATCAATTAATCACAGAAATTTTACATTGGAAAATAAATGTTGACCCTAAATTTTATTTATTAAGTATGGTGGTAAATGAAACCTTAGAAAATAAGCATGGAAAACTTTTATTTTATATGTCTACAATAGCTCATATATTATTTGTGAAAGAATGGAAGAAGAAAGAGTGCCCTGACAGCAAAGATTAGGTAGATAAATTAACAGATTATGTTGAATTAGATAAACTTGCTTGCTGAAAGGTGAGTCCTGGGAAAAAGAAAAGTCTGATTGGGAACCATTGATAAAATATCTAGAAAAGAAATGAGACAATTTAAAAATATAAGATGTATGGAGTGGATAGGATCTGTACCAAGGTAAATATATTAATGGAGGTAAAGGAAAAACAAATGTATGTTTATGATTATTACTATTATTAAATAAAACATTCTTTGGTTTGAAATGGAGTAGGAATAGCTGTAAGGTCTCAATCTATTGTCATATATAATAGGTTTTTGACTAATTTGAAGCATTAATATAAGAGTCAATTAGGTGTTCTAAAGAGAGGAATTTGGGTTGGAATAATGTTCAGAAAGTTAATTTGTTATGTTTATATTGGTTATGTTTATATGTTATATGTAGAGGGGATAAGGTTGTCTAGTGTATTGAAGTATGATTGTAATGTATGGTATTGTATAGCTACAAGTATAGTTTTGTACTCTTGTTGTAAGTGTTGTCTTATTTGGATGTTTTTAATATGTTAACAAAGTTTATAAAAAAATAAACAACAAGCAATCAATCAAACAAACAAACAAAATCTAGAACTAGAGTAACAAATACTGTGACCTGCAGAAACCTCCCAATGTATTTGGCACATCTTGTGGAGCCCACTGTGCTATTAACCTTGGTCTCTTCGGTAAAAGGCAATATCTATTTGAATCACAAACTGTTTGTGCTTAGAAGAGTAACCTGAGAAGAGTACTAAAATATCAGTGAGGGTTTGAATGGGAAGCTAGAGGGAAGGATTTTTATTCATCTGTGGTGCGGTACAGACCATGCAAAAGCGCCATGCTGACGCCGATATTAGGGTTAAGGACTGCACGGTTCCCTAACACCACGGTCCCTAATCCTAATGCATGATGGTGGTGCTTCTGTACACGAGCGCCACCATTATGATGTAATGGATGCATAGCTTCCACATGTCACGCTGTGCCAGTTATGTCACAAGTGTGCCACTGGCACATTTGCGATGCAACTATGGCGGCGCAAAAAGAACCTGTTTTTTCTGGGTTCTTTTTATTCCAGAGTGATGGTGTGCGGTTTGGGGGCTGCACCGTCCCCCTGGAGTAAAAACAGGCGCCAGCAGGCCATTGTTTCTCAGTGGTCTGTACTGCATCATTGTGAATTAAAATGTTGATTTTTCCACTTCCTTGTGTCCCATCATGTTTCATGTTTTGTCATAAATATGAATAATCACCATTGCTTCTAATTTTGAATGTCTTGATTGATAGCCACATCTTAGCCTGAGATCAGAAACCACAATATATAGTCCAAATACAAACTTATGATCTCCTTTTTCATTTGCTTTTTGGCCCCTGTAATTATTTTTCAGTAAACAATAGAGAACTAACACACAAGGCTGCTGTTGAGAGCATTCACAAAAAACAGCAATATTATTTAATTCAAAGATATAGTCATGTTAGTCTGTAGAATCAGTACACAGAGAGATCTTGTAGCACCTTTGAGACTATCTGAAAAAAAGAAATTGACAGCATGAGCTTTCATAGACTTCAGTCTACTTCCTCAGATTGTTATTTGTATATATTTGTTATTTTACTGCTGCTACAGTTGGAAATTTGTGTGTCTATATTGTTCTGGAGGTATTTTGTGCTCTATCATCAGGCAATGAATATTAAAAATAAGTCAGGCAATGAATTACTATTGTGCATTAAGTTCTTGAATTATCAGACTATTGCGTTCATATGTCTTTCTCTCCACATCACCCTTGGTCCTTCCTTGTCCCTGATGACTAGGCAACTGTGCACCTCATCACCATGCTTTCCTCACCTGGCTCACATCAACCCAGTTCCTGCCAAGAAAGATAGGGGATGGTGACACAATTCTTTAGAGTTATTATTGTTCATCAGATCTGCCTAACACCATTTCCATCTCCTGTCTCAAACACATTAGCTATGATGGTCCAGACTACAGAGTCCTCTTGAGAATGCTGTCCACTACTGATGTCTTCTTTGTTTGTCTAGCTATTAACATCTTCTTTGTCTGTCAGTAGATCTCCTTGGTCTCAGAAACAAGTCTCTAATCACAGGGAAGATCAACTCACATCTCCTCTGTAATCATTTGTAAAATGTCCCTAGTGTAAAATATAGTTTGGCCCTCTGTCAGTGGACTTTTTCAATGCAGCTTCTTGAACTCTATTTAACATTTTAACTGAAGAGGCCAGAAACTGAGCCTGGGGCCTTCTATTTTCAAAGCATTTATTATAATACTGAGCAATGGACTATCCCCACCACTCACATATAATAAATATATTCATGAGCTGCAGAAAACACGTTACCTTATGCATGCTAACTATACTTTGACTCTGCCCAAATCATCCATATACTCAGTTATGTGAAATCTCATCCAGATACTTCTTTGGAGCCCTGAAACACAGCTTTAATTAATTTTTCCTTCCAATGAATATTATGGATACTCCTAATTTAGTAGTCTCCCCCCCCCCCCCACCAATAGGTACTTATCCCCTGAGTGTGTGTTTTGTTTGGCATTGCTCATAAACAGCAGCAGCACTGCTGTCAAGTTATCAAGATCAGAGGCAGCTTCAGGGAACTTACCAAAGGGAGGGAAATTAACAAAGCTGAAGTGAAATTAACATGCTCTTTGACAGGCTAACAAGCTCATTACGCTATCTCAGTAATAACTGACACATAGTAAAGCACCACAGCTCCAGAAAGCAGCTAAGTAACCTGTGGAGAGCGAAGAACACTCACAGCTCACAGCAGGAAACCTAGTTACAGACTGATCAATTAAGCCTGAGCTTCTTCCAACCTATTGCTTTGTGGCTTCAAACCCATGGGAAGTCATAGCTGTGAAGTCATCACTTTCCATGGGTATGCACATTCAGGCGTGCCCAAGAAGCCAGTCCTGTTCAAACCCATATATATACATTGTTCTGCTTTGCATCCCCTATAAATTCAAACTTTTCTGCTTTTCTACTAATCTATGTTCTATTTACTTTAAATAATCTCTGAATGTAATTTTGTATTTAAACCAGATTCAAACATCTGGAAAGTGCAAAAACCAGTCAATAAATAAAATCTGATTTGTTTAATAGTGTGGAAGATATGGATCATGTCAGTTTGTGGTAGGATTCAAGAAAATCACATCACCCAAGAATTGGTCCATAGATGATCTAATTACATCCACATCTGTATCACCAGCTTGATGGCAACAGACTTTTTGACCAGCAGCCAAGAACTGATGGTATCAAGTGAAAGCATTTTACAAACCCAGTTAGAACATTTGAACTGTGCAACAATGGAAGTCTGTGGACCAAATGAGATCATTACTACCTGAATGAGCATAAGGAGAGAACTCATTGCATCAGACTGGGGAAAGGCAAAACAGCTGGCATTTGTAAATGCCAGTTATGGAAATAGTTCATTTAGCTCACTCTCTCCATTCCCAGGAGGGATGTATTTTCTAAGAATGCTTGCAGGACCAACATGAGCTCTGGTCTTTTGAATTTTGATAGCACCTGCAAGTGCCAACTGAAAATGAGTAAGGAATATCAGCTATTTCTAGTGAGTGTCAGGAGGGTGAGTGAAGGACTCTGTGCTAGCAAGTGTTAGCAAGGGCTTCAGGGATGGGAAAGAGTCCTGTGGGGAATCCCTGTGGGCTAGAGGGGGAAACTATAATGCCTGGATTTAGCCCATGAGCCTGAGGGTCCTCTTTACAATGAACAGGCACATGATGACTAATCTTCCAGTTTATTGCAAGGCTCCAACCAGCCCCCAACTTTTTAACTTTTGCTTTAAACTGCCTGGTGGGGACAACCAAATGTAATGGTATGAATATGTTGTCAATATCCACATTTTTCTCTAATTTTACCATCTATTATTGGAGAGACAGGTGCTGTTTTGAAGTATATGGGGGTAAATGAACTGAAACCTAGTCTAAAATAAATGAAACATAGTTCATAGTACTGATAATTCAGGAAAAGTGCAAAGACTCTGTCTGATAAAGCTGCACTGACCAGATGCAATGGACTGACATCCCATAAGTAGCCCTGGATACATTCCTGCTTTGGGCTTATTATTATTAATTGCTATCAAGTTGGTTTCAGCTTATGACAAGGTTATGACTAAGATCTCCAAGGCACACTATTAATAATAGTTATGCTCAGGACTTTTAAATTCAGATCCATGGCTTCCTGGATTGAACCTATCTACCTGCAATGCAGTTTCCCACTTTTCCTATTGCCTTCCACTTTTCTCAACATTATCATCTTTTCTAATATGTCATTTCATGATATGCCTCAAGTAATATAACCACAGTCAGTCATTTTGGCTTCTGGGGAACGTTCAGACTTGAATTGCTTTCAGACCCATTTATTTGTCTTTTTGGCAGACCATGGTATTTGTAGATCTCTTTCCAGCACTACATTTCAAATCAGTTGAGTCTCTTTCTTCATTTATTCATTATCAAGCTTTAACAAATATACATAGAAAGCGGAAATAGTATGACATGCTCATCGTACAGGTCATCCACCAAGGTGACCGAAGCTGTCTGCTTCCCATTACTAGGCCTGAAAAAAGAGCAAAACGGATTTAAATAACTCTAATTCTGGGAGGCTATGACATACTCCAGAACCTTGTCCCAAAATGGAATGTTAGCAACTAGTTGATAATTATCCAAAATGGTGGAATCCAGTGAAGGCATTTTTAATAATGGTTTTATAACAGCCTCCTTCAGACAAGATGGAACTCTGACTTTTGTTTTAGTGAGGCATTAACCATGTGGTTTACCCATTCAGCCAGTCCTCCTCTAGCTTTTTAATAAGCCAGGAAGAGTAAGGATCTAACACTTGGTTGCTCTCACCTTTCCAAGTATCTTCTCCAAGGATCCTGTCCACATCCTCAGGTTGCACAAATTCAAAGGTATTCATTGCCACTGGACAAGCAGAGATCTCAACTGGATCTGTATCAATTATGCAAAGTGAGAGTGGATGCTATTTACCCCAGATACTCTGTCTCCAATAATAATAATAATAATAATAATAATAATAATAATAATAATAATAATAATAAT
>NC_056524.1:136992310-137036996 GCF_019175285.1 Sceloporus undulatus | reverse complement strand
TTTTATTTGTATTTCCTGCCTCTCCCTGTGGATTGAGGCGGGATTACAGCAAAGAATAAGAATGCAATGTATCTCCAGACTGTGCAGGGTTCAATTATAGCAGTTGCTTTGGTTATTCATTTATTCCCGGGTCAATTTTAAAATGTTTTGAAATTATGAAAGACTTACCATTAAACTTTTTGAAGGATAGCCTGTGTCTACATGAACTTGTCTGGGTTCTATAGCCAGCCTGAGAAGCCGCCTTCTCTTATATATTTATATTTATTTATTTATTTAATAAAACTTAAACTCTGACTTTCTGCCAGCAAAATAACGCTCAGTGTGGCTAACAGGCTTAAAAAACTATTGATATACATTAGCTGATTTTAGGACTAGGATTCCTCCATGGTTCTACCTTATGGAATCCTGGGATTTGTAGTTTAGTGAGTTTCTATGACTGAGCATTCCCAATGCTCCTCCCTAAATTACAAATCCCAGTATTTTATAAGATGTTCCCATGGCAGGTGAAGTGAAATCATTATTGTGTGAAAGGGCCCGAGAAAAGGGGAGAAAACAACTTGCCCTCAAGGTCCCACTTAACAACAACCTAATGTAGACACAAAAATTCTATCTGAATAAAAGGGCTTTATTTATGAGAAATGTAACAGGGAAATGGACAAACTCTAATGATGTATCACTACTATGTCACCAAATTTAATTACTGCAACACAATTGTAGAATTCCTTCCTGCAAGAACTCTGATTCTGTTGTTGTTGTTGTTGTTGTTGTTGTGTGCCATCAAGTCATTTCTGACACATTGCAAACCTATAATGGAACTTTTTGACAAAATTTGTTCAGAAGTGCCCTTGCCTTCTGAGGAAAAGAGAGGGTGACTACGGATGCCGTCCATGAAAGCCTTCAACAGCATAGAGAGGGTAACTTTCCCATGATCACCCAGTGGGTTTCTAAGGCTGAGTGAGGATTTGAACTCTGGTTTCCCAGTGTCCTAATCCAACATTCAAATGACTACACTACATTGAATCTTTACAAGGCTCTAAAAGCACTTTCTCATTTCATCAGGATTGTATTTTTATTATTATTAACTGTTGTTGTATTACAGGTAGAGCATCTCTAAACTGAAAATCTAAAACCTAAATACTTCAGAATCTAAAACTTCTTGTGCACCAATGTACACAAACTTTGTTTCATGCCAACAATTATTAAAAATATTGTATGAAATTACCTTCATGATATATGTATAAGGTGTAAATGAAACATAAATGATTTTCATGCTTAGACTTGAGTCCCATCTCCAAGATATCTCCTTATGTATATAAAAATATTCCAAAATCTGGAAAAAATAATCCAAAATCTGAAACACTTTCAACCAAAGCATTTTAGATAAGGGATACTCAACCTGTATTATTGAACTGACTGCATATATTTGGTTTTAGCTGATGCTACCTTTACTATATGGGTGTTTAGTTTTCTTGTTAATAATAGTTATTATTTTAAGCCACCTCATGAAGGTAAGTCAGAGCTTAATTAAAACATTAATAGCAGTTAGCTAGTTGTTTGTAATTGAAATTTTGTTACAGAAGAATGAGAGTTTCCCAAGACTCTTCTGATTTTAATGTCACAACTCTGTGGTGTGAAAGGATGTTTCACTCTGATAATGCCTACCTAGAGAGTATAAAGGCATTAAATGTATATTAAAACACTTTGTAGTCTTTTACTAGCACTAAGCCGTATTAACTGTGTCCTACAATGATTCTGTCCTCTGATTTCTGTTTGTGGGGTTGCTGACAGGCTGCCAAGTTGATTTTCCAATCTGTTCAGTGCCAAGGTTTTTGTAGAGTAAATCTGAGGTGTCAATTTAGCTTTGGTTGCCCTGATCCCATAGAGTGAAGCCAGTATGATTGACCGTAGTTTTTTGCTTTTTTATTCAGCTCTGGAGAGGATTTAACATTGTTTTAGAGAGAATTATGGCTATTTCTATTTCTAATCTGGGGATGAGCCTCCTATGCGTGCCCTTAAAGACTAGCCTGGTGACCGATACTCCAGTCAGACTTGGCTGACAACCAGAAATATTTAGAGTCAGATCATCCCTCTGCAAAGCCATAAGCTTATTTTTTGAAGAGCATTTTTAGACACATATAGCTGCAGCTTTTGAATTTGCCAGGGAATTCTTCTCCACCAGATCAATTCTCTCTTTTTTAAAAAATAATAAAAATTAATAACACTTACATATCATGCACAGCCATGTCAAGTAGTAATGTTAGGCATAGCTGCAGGTTATGAGCTTCCTTATGAGAGACTCGAGATATGATAGAATAAAAGATTATATAGCATATTGTATCAATAAAAAGGTGCTGGGGGCATTAGCCTATCCTGCTTGCAAAGACTTTCCAGTTAAAATATGTTTTTAATTTTAAAATATAGCTTGAACTCTATCATATTTTTCTCATTTGCAGCTAAGAATAACATCTAAATTGTATTGACCCCTGATACTATCCAGGAGATTACTTTTCCTCTAGCATATGCTCCGCTATTATCAGTGGATGTGCCAAGTGACTGGGGGTGGGTAGGATAGCCTAGCTTCCTCCTGTGCTTTGAACAAGACTTTCACAACACAGAAAAACATGTTATTACTTTGATTGTTTATTACAGGGATTTATATCACACCTTTCCACTGAAAAAACAACTAACAGCATAATAAAACAATGCAGCACAACCCCAACGAACAGCTAAAGAAAGAAGAAAGAGGTGGCAGATAGAAGAGTTAAATAATTTATCTTCCCAGGATTTATAATTAAATTAGCAACATTTAATAATTCATTTTAATTTAATTTAATTTAATTTCACTGTATTAAAAACATGAGAACTCAGCAAGCCAAAGCCTGTTAGAAGAAAAAGATCTTACCATCCAAACAGAAGGCCATCACTGAGGAAACTCAGTAAAAAGCTCTCAGTACAGCTACTGAGAAGGACCTTTCTCACACCTCAGCAAACTATAAATTAAAGACTTGCAGAACATGATGTAGTGGTTTGAGCATAGGACTATGACTCTGGAGATCAGGGGTCAATTCCACACTCAAGCATAAAAAAACCTACTGGGCCATTGCATTTCAAAGTCAAAATAAAAACAAACAAACTTCTTCTGAGTCTAAGTCTGCTCTTCATATGACATTTTTTACAAGTTGAACAAATAGGGTGATAGAAGGCAGCCTTGCCTGACCCCTTTCCCTATTCAAATATTTTCCATATTTAAATAAACAAACAAACCATGCAAACAGAACTTCTCTCCATCTGATATACTAGGGCAAATAGACATCTATACAAACTGGGCATGTTCATTTTCTGTATCAGGATAAATATGTGGCAGGGATGAGGGAAAATGTATTTCCAGAATACTTCACATGTATTAATCCATAAATCCATCCTATCCCTTTTGTGGATTTATGCATGGTGTTTGTATCTACATGAAAGGTGTGCATTAGTACAGTATTTCAAATACATTTCCTCTTAAAATATCAATGATAGCCATATGTTAATAGTTTTGCAAGACAAGAGTATTTGAGGAGTATGATAATGAAGTTCCAGAGTTCATATTAGTTCAGGAGGTGCAGATCAGGTCAGTTCATATCAGAGTATGTGAAGCCTGATTCACAATATCAGGGTTTACAAGAGGAGTTGTAATCAGGAAATTCCTATGGGAGAAACAAATATTCTACCCTGCCCAAAGACAGCAGACCAGTGATGGTATATCCTATTGTATGGCAATATTCAAAGAGATGGGTGGTCATAAATCTGTCCTAAGCTACTTTCATCCTAGAGTTCAAATTACATACTGAACATAGGTCCAGGTCTCTTACTACCCCACCCACATAGCTCTCTATGCTTTCCACCTTTCCTGATGAAGCAATGTGAAGCTGAATTTTAGCTGAAAAGAGACTGGAGGGGGAGGGTACCACAATGTTTGGGATTCTTGTAGGGATATTTGAGATGTCAAGAGTGCTGTAAGTTCTATCACAGAAGGGAGGGCATAGAGTATGTACTAACTCACAAAATGGTGGTCATAATGGACATGGTTAATCATAAAATACTAATGCATAGAAGGCAAACTAATGAAACTGAAAGATTAGTAATATGCCAAGAAACCTGATTCCAAGGCAGAGATGTGATCTGAGTCCCAGAAGGACAGACTCATTAAAACTTTTGTTTTTATCATTCTAAAAGAACAACTATTCTATAATAAGCAAAATATACATTTCAATGAGGGTAAACTTTTCCCTAGTATGTCTGTCTTCTTTTCCATGTCTGCTAGCCAACTCTAACTTTCCAGAGAAAAAGAGTGTGTGAGAAAGAAGAAAACTAGTATTGCTATTATCTTAGGACACAGATTGAAGTCTTATGAAACTGGTGTATCTCTCCATCTTTCCAGGTGAAAAATCTCAAGATGAGCAGTTCTGCAAGAGGCACAAGGTGGACCTTTGTAATTGAGGTGGCTTTGAAGTTGGACATCTGTTTCCACCCATTTCCAGTGTATGCTAGGATTTTCCAGCTCAGTGTGAAGTTTTTTCTGTGTGTGTTGTGCTTATGCAATGTGGCTGAACTGAAATGCCAAGAGGGAAGTGGTATGAGAGAGAGGCCAGTGGATGTACATATGTCAGTCCATTGTGCCATTTGGAGCAAGTCAGGGAGTCATGTTCTTGAGACTTCATGTTATGTAAGCTCTGACAACAGTAGTGAAGGACCAAGAAAAAATATTTGATTGAAACTCCACCTATTTATTTATTTATTTATTTATATCCCGCCTTTCTCCTGGTTCAGGGACTCAAGGCGGCTCCAGATATAGAGCCTAAAAACCTCTCTACATATATCATGTGTGCTATATATGTGGACCCACAAAGAATGTCAGCATCTGCTGCAAATACTGGGTGCATTTTAATTGATTTCCCAGTGACTAATCCCCTCCCCTTACAACCCCAGTCAGATTTCATCCAGATTATTTCACCTATATTTCACCCAGATTATCTGGCCATTTACGCAGATTCCCCTCATGTCTGTTTTTATATTCAAATGACCCAGAAGTAGAAACAGTCCACTTGCCAATCATTTCCTGCTTCACTTTTCATGTAGATGTACCATGTAGTTTTTGAGGACTAGATACTGATGGCCTGACAACATTCAGCATCCTTTGAATACTTCTAGGGTCATCACAGAGAGGTTTGTTCTCTGCTGCCCCAAAAGTAGAACTAGGTCTAATGGCTGTAAATCACCTAGTGTCTCTTAACCATTATAGGAAAGTAGCTATATGCAGTTAAATCAGAAAATCTATGCTGTTTAGGCCATTTATAAATCTGTTACCTCAAACCTCTCTTTTTTTCAACACATCTCACTTGCCCATAAAACTCTTTGACCAATATGTTGTTATCCTGAAGCCTTGCTCTTGAGTACTCTTTCTCTCTGAGTATTCTTGATATTCTAGTCATTGTTCCATTTTGAAATATGTGACTATAAATATTGAATCTTGGATAATAATATATTCAGTTTCTAATGAGAAAATCTTAGACGTTTACATTCTGGATCCAGGAAACAGAAAAGCTAGATTTCACAAAGTTTGGTAGTCTTTGCTCTTCTTCATCTGATCAGCCTATAAGTAAAGTAAACAGGAGGGAAATGCTTGATTAGTGAGAGCAAATTCAGATTAATATAAATACTGTTGGATAGTGTAGAATTACTTGTAATACTTAATGATATTTGACAGTCAGATTTAGGCTTATGAACAGGTGCCAGAAGGCTGTCAATCAGGAAGCAATAGCAGCAGCAGCAACAACAACAACAACAACAACAAGCTTGAGATGCTGTCATTGGCACTGCTAAGCACTATTTAGATTGCCATTTCTGATTTGAATTTTTTTCCTTTTTATTATTCTTAATATCACCACTCTCATTTTCACTACATTGGTAAGGGCTCTGCAGTGTGCATTTGGAACTCAGCCTTTGAATGGAGTGGAATCTCTGGATATGAATAACCGACTATTACTTCACTCAATGTATTCAAAATGTATTATGGGATGCAGTTAGCATTTAATTTTCTCTATTTTTCTTCTTCTTCTCGATGTCTCTGATCAGTATGATTATTTTTAAAAAATTGGTGTGTGCTTGTGGGCAGAAGATGGGTTATTTCAAGTTCCTTTTAGACAACCTGAAGAACACAGGCTACTATTTGTCATCCTAATGAAGTGATGTGAAGATAAAAGGGAATTCTGCTTGTTTCATTGATTCCTGGCTTATTTTATTAAATGTACAAAAAATATCTTTTTTTTTTTAATTTGGATCCACATTTCATTTTGCTTTGCTTTGAGTTTAAAAATCAAGTTCATTCTGTGGACCTCATAGGTCACATGTGACCCCATAGGTCACATTATATCTGAAGCACGATTAAAAGCACATGTTGATGGTAATCTCATGCTATCTCTCTACTCCAGAATAAATTCTACTGGGTTCAGTGGGGTTTCTTCTCATGAAGTTATGTGTAGGATTGCAATGTAAGGCTGAGTTTCCACATTCTTGTAGTTTTTCTAAGAATATGGGCTGCAAAAGTCAAAACAACACTTATCTTCAAAAAGAGCTACCTCAATGTTTCCAGATAGCCCAGACTGCTTATTTGGACACTGTCCTTCACCCTCCCTCTAGTGTCTGGTACTTAGAGGAAGGCTGTCTATAAACCTGAAGGGTTCCATGTATCTGCTGTGATAAGTGCTAATATATGTGATAGTTTTATCTATCAACTCAAAGTATTTTGAATGTGGCTTCCACACATAAATGGAAACTTACATCAAGAAAAGAAATAATCTTGGTGTAATTATAGTAAAAAAAAAAATTATGACAAATCCATAAATCCATAGAATTAGTTTACTTTAACTGAACAGTGTCCTTTTCAATAATGACAAATATCCAGGTGAGTGCACTTGGAATTCACAGGGACAACCAAGGGTGGATCTACATTGCAGAAATAATGTAGTTTGACACCACCTTAACTGCCATTGCTTCATCCTACAGAATCCCAGGATTTGTCATTTTGTAAGCATCAGCACTCTTAGGCAGAGAAGGCTTGAAAAAAACTACAAGTCCCATGATTCCACAAGACAAAACTATAGTGCTTAAAGTGGTATCAAGCTGTATTATTTTTATAATGTAGATGCACCTCAAGGCAGTTCCAAAGTCATACACAGAGGCTGTTACCACACTGCAGATTTAATGCAGTTTGACACCACTTTAACTGTCATGACTCTGTCTTATGGAATCCTGGTATTTGCAGTTTGTTGTGACACCAGAGCTCTCTGACAGAGAAGGCTAAATATCTCCAAAACAACAACAACAGCAACAACAACTTATAGATCTCAGAATTCCATAGCATTGAGCAATGGCAGTCAAAGTGGTGGAAAACCTCTTTAATTCTGCATTGTGAATATAGCCAGAGTGTCAACAGCAGCAAGAGTGCGGCTGAGAGAGTCCAGGGTCTAAACATGAAAAGCTGTCTAAAGAAGGGTCCAGAGAGGGAGATACTCACAGAATAATCCAAGCTAAATGCTGCAGTCCAGAAATCCACAGAGCAAGAAATGACAATAAGGGCAATATTGGAGCTCTTCTTCATGGCAAATATATGGCCTTGGGCATGCTAATGTACAGTTGGCCAGACTAATTAGTTCATTGTTTTTATTTTTAAAAAGATCATGTTATTTCCTCTTTCTTTGCAACTGGTATTTCCGTCTACAATGCTTCACAGGATTAAGTGGTTCTGTATTTGCTTCCTGATTTTTAGTAAGTACATGGGATGGTTCAAGTTCTCCTTCTAATTGTTCCAGTGAAGGACTGAGCCTCCTCTCACTGAGACTGGAGTTTGTTATTTTGGCTGTCTTCTCCCTTGTCTGAGGAAGTCTGTGGATCTATTATTATTATTATTATTATTATTATTATTATTATTATATTTATTTGTATCCTGCTCTTTTTTCAGAACTGGGACTCAGAGGAGCTTCACAACATTGAAAAACAGTACAATTGAAAACAGAAAAAAGGACATTAAAATGAATTAAATTATTGCAATATTAAAACAGTTATTGAAGGAATAAAATACATTTTAAAAAGATATATATAACTTGTTATAAGGACAGGCTGGGATGTTGTACCATTTCAAAAAAATTGATACAGATACACACACACACACACACACACACATATGTCTGTATCATTTTTTTTAAATGGTACAACATCCCATCTTGTCCTTATAACAATTCCTTAAAAGCCTGTGTAAACAGGTAGGTCTTAACCTGCCGGCATCAAGAAGGGAGCCATTCTGATCTCCCTGGGCAGGGAGTTCCAGAGTCTAGGGGCAGCCACCGAGAAGGCCCTCTCTCACATCCTCACCAACCATGCCTGTGATGGTGTTGGGACGAAGAGAAGAACCTCTCCAGAAGATCTTAGAATCCAGGCCGGTTCATACAAGAAGATATAGTCTGCCAAATAGTGTGGACCCGAGCCATATATGGCTTTATAGGTAATAACCAGCACCTTGAATTGTGCTTGGAACAAACTGGCAGCCAATGAAGCTGTTTCAGCAGATGCATTATGTGGTCTCTGAATTCTGTCCCCGTTAGCAACCTGGCAGCAGCTCTTTGAACCAGCTGAGTTTTCTGAACACACTTCAAAGGCAGCCCCACATAGAGACCATTACAGTAGTCCAAACGGGATGCAACCAACAAATGTACCACTGTGGCCAGATCTGGCATCTCAAGGAATGGACTCAGCTGGCACACAAGTTTTAAATGTGTGAAAGCATTCCTGCTCACAGCAGAGCCTTGGGCTTCCAGGTTCAAAGCTGAGTCCAAAAGTACCCTCAAACTGCGAACCTGTGTCCTCAGGGTGTGACTCCATCTAACACAGGCTGGATCCCTATTCCCTGATCTGCCTTCCAACTCACCAGGTGCATTTCTGTCTTGTCTAGATTAAGTTTCAATTTGTTTGCCCTCATCCAGTCCATTACTGATGATAGACACTGGTTTAGGACCAGGACAACCTCCTTGGATTGAGGTGGGAAAGAGTAGTAGAGTTGAGTGTCATCTGCATATTGATGACACCACACCCCAAAACTCTGGACAACCTCTCCCAGCAGTTTTCTGTATATGGTAAATAGCATAGGGGGCAGCACAAAACCCTGAGGAACCCCACAGGCCAATGACCAGGGGGTCCAGCAGGAGTCCCCCAGCATCACCTACTCACTTTGCCCTTCCAGGAAGGAACTGAGCCACTGTAAAATAGTGCCTCCCAGTCCAATTCTAGAGAGGCGGCCCAGAAGGATACTGTGGTTGATGGTCTTGAAAGCCACTGAGAGATCCAGGAGAACCAACAGGGACACACTCCCCCTGTCCAGTTCCCTGTGTAGGTCATCCACCAAGGTGACCCAGGCTGTCTCTGTTCCATATCCAGGCCTGAAAACAGATTGAAATGGATCTAGATAATCCGTTTCATCCAGAAACCACTGGAGTTGGCAAGCCACCATACGTTCCAGTACCTTGCCCGAAAATGGTAAATTGGACACTGGTCTACAATTATCAATTACAGTGGGATTCAGAGACTTTTTTTAAACAAAAATCTCACAACTGCCTCTTTTAAGCACATTGGAACTTTGCTTTGTTGAAGTAAGGCACTGAATTCTCCCTTCACCCACTCAGCTAGCCTCCTCTGGCCTGTTTAACCACCCAAAAGGGCAATCTAAGACACATGTGGTGGCTTTCATCTCTCCAAGAATCCTGTCCACATTGGACAAGTTGAAAAGTATCCATTAATGCTGGACACACAGGTGCCAAGGTTATAGTCACTGACAATGACCAGGGGGTCTAGGGCATCCAAGTTGGAGTGGATCTGAGTGACTTTATCTGCAAAATGCCATGCAAATTCTTCACAGTAGGCCTCTGAGTGGTCTACATATTCTACTTGAGAGTAAATTTGTAAAAGAGCACTGACTACTTGGCACAGCTCTGCTGGACAGTTCCTTGCAGATGCAATGCTGGCAGCAAAAATTAATTTTTTTTGCTGGCCCCATTGCCACAGAATAGGCTTTCACAGAGCCCATGTTTGGACAGATTCACTCCAAGTTTTTCACCAATGTCGTTCTAGTCTCCATCTCATTCGCTTCATCATCATCAACTCCTTGGAGAACCAGGGGGATGGTTTGGCTTCACTCCATTCCGCAATCACTCAGGATTGATCGTGTCCACTGCCCTGGCTATTTTCTCATTCCAACAGTTGGCCAGGGCTTCAACAGAATCACCTGCTGAGCTGACAGGAACCTGTGTCTTCAGGGGGAGTTTGACCCTCATCTAACAGGAAATTCCCCAGTAAACTCCTGCACTGTGTTCTTAGACTAAATGTTCAATACTCTATACAATACATTAATGAGGACATAATGGAAAATGAACCTCTCCACATGATAGGAAAGAGAAATCTGAGTGTGGATTTGATATAAAGACACTAAGGCTGCATCTGCACTGCAGAAATAATGTGTTTTGTCACTAACTTTAATTGCCATGGCTAAATGCTATTGAGTTCTAGGATCTGTACTTTTGTTAGATATGTAGCCTTCTCTGTCAGGAAACTCTGGTGCCACAACAAACTACAAATTTAGGGTTCCATAGCACTGAGCCAGGGCAGTTTAAGTAATATCAGTTAAAGTGTAGTGCAGATGCAGCCTCAAAAGTAGAAGACATGATCAGATAAAATCAAAACACTTTTAAATTCTGTTTCTATCAATCATAGATATTTATGCACATGTTTAATACTTATTTTATTTTTAACTGTTTCCTAAAAATGGGTATGCAAGGGATAAAAGTAAAAAAAATGGAGCAGCTATTGATCAAATATACAGTGATATGCAAACCTTGAACATAACTAGTTAAATCATTCCCACAATAACAAAGGGATAACTACATTGTATTAAATAGTAACTGATGAGGTATAACATCATTCCTTTTTGTGACAGAACTGTTTAATTACATTTATATTTATATTTATGAAGGTAGGCTCATTAAATGGTAGAGGAGGAATATTACATGGTTCTAGTGCTGGTTTATGTTATTCCTTCTGCTCCTCCTATGAATTTTGCTATTCATGCTAAGGTATCAGTGAGGTGGCCAGGTGAATAATGTACAACAAACCAGCAGCATATAGCATTACGTTTTGTATAAAGAGAGAAAGAAACTTAAAACATTGTGAGATTACATAGTGCGATGGAGCTAATAAACTCCAGCACTAGTACCATCCACTCATTCATAACAATATCCTTATTATAATATGTGAAATGACTGGGAATGTATGGCAACTCCAGCTGTTAGAATATGTCAATTTTCTCCCCTCCAAATATTAAGTTATTCTTGTTATGTAACAAAAGGAATCAGTTCCCACTCATGTATTTGACAGAATCTCCAGAAGAAAAAGCCTAAGGGGCTGGAGGGTTTGTACTGATTATATGAAATTCAATTTTAGAACAATAATTTCTCTACTATATACTACATTTATTAAAAGAGTGTGTTCTGACAGATTCAAATCAATGCAAATATTTTATTGTTACAGATGACGCCGCATACTCCCATGCACTATATAATTAAATATGACCTATGTACAATTTAATGTGTGTAAAGAATAAGACTCAAAAATGATTAACTGCAGAATTGATCATTGGATAGTTGCAGGCGTGTGTGCATTTAAGGAATTCACATCTTTTCAAGTTGCTTAGCAGTGATAGAACCTTTCTAGGCATTGTTCACCAGTTTGAGTTTATTTTTTGGGGAGGTGGGGAAAGGTTTGAGGGCTGAAAAACAGTGTCTGCCTAGATCCTTATTTATTTTCCTCCTTGTCCTGTCCAGCTATCACACTCAGACATCATTTCCCCCCAACTAAACTAAAATTTATGTTTGATAATCCTTACATTTCCCCAAACCTTGCTAATCCTTTAACAAGCACAAATATTCCTCTTCTATATTTCCATGGCAAGTTCAAATTAAGCTCCAATTTGTTGTTTCCTTTTCTCCAGAATATTTGGTGAGGAGAAGATGCCACTGAAGAATTGACAGGAACTACTGAGGTTCAGAATGGAGCATGCTTAAAAAATTAAAGGGTTTATTATTTATTGTTCACCTAATGTAAACAATGACAGACAAGATCTGCTGAGTTTGCTCCCGTTTGTGGCCTACAAATGGGATCATGTCATTAGATGGAGGTGGAGCTTTTAGTTCAAATTTTGAGGCTTTGTTTCTTCAAATGTTTATTCAAGTAAAACCTAAGGCAATATGTTCGGGGAAAATATTTTTGGGGTGAAAGCATTTGCCTCTTGGCATTTTCCCACCAACTGCAGGAAGGTCATCTTGTCCTTGGACCTTAAATTTTTTTTAACACTCCAGGGTGAATGGATTGAGTGTTGATCTGATATTATTCTTGTCTTTTTAGACTGGATGTTTTAATATGTTATCTATCTATCTATCTATCTATCTATCTATCTATCTATCTATGGTGGCATGTTCCCATGTGCAGTGCCCCGCAGGTGCCTGTGGTGTCCATGCCATTTTGTGTGCCACAGCTTGCTTTACATAAGCTCAAATCTGCTTAGGCAAGCCTACGTATGGAGCAGGTACACTGTACTACTCTAAAAATCAGTCTGGGTAAGCTTCCATTCCAAGGAGAAAAGGGTGGTCTATCCCAATCTCTACCCCAGAGTCCCTAATAAAATGTTGGTGACATCAGTGCCTGGCCTGAGCACTGAAGTATTTGAAGAAGGAAAAGTGGGGGTCATGAGCAATATCGAAAGGTTACAAAGGGGCTGTGCAGACCGGACTTAATGGCCAGCTTGGGGTGGAGTTCAGGTGTGGTGTGTACATGACCCATGCTCCTATTCCGCCCCCAGGGCAGCGTGACACCGTGCACTGCTCCACACAGCACACAGTGTCACGGCACTCCTCTGGCACAATGTCTGCATGACACAGCACCAAAAGGAATCACAAAAAGCGGCACCTTTTCATGTCCTGCAAAGGCCAGGTTGGGGCCATGGTGTGCGGTTGCTGTGGCCCTGATCTGGCTGTAAAAGGAGCTGCTGGATGGTGCCCCTTTGGAGCTATCTGCACAGCCTCAATGTCTAACAGATGGGCCAAAGTGTGTGTTTGAGGGTGTGTGTGTCAGAAAGAGCAAGAAAGAGGAGAGAAAAGAAGACAAACAGAGGACATATGATGAAAGAATAAGAAAGCCAAGGGAAAGAAACAAACCTGATAGGACCTGGGGAGTATTTCTTTCAGGGCCTTGTGTGCAGTGGCAGAAACTAATACAAGCAATTAAATTAATGAATACAGTGCAAATGTTTTTAATCAAAAATGATAAATTTATTAATTTAAAAATATAATTGATTGTCTTAAGTTGTATGTTCATTGTGTTATTAATGTAATTATTAATTAATTAAATGAGGGTCTAAGCAGAAGTTCAATCTATATCCTTTGCCAAGGCCTTTGTTGATACATGGAAGCACATTGTCCTCTTTGTGGGAGGGATTCTACACAGTATTTTCATGAGCTTCATAAAATCAATTCAGGTTTTATGTTTGTGATTATAGTCTTCTTGGCCAGTTTGAGCATTGCATGGTTATTTCTCCCTAAAGTACCAACTGCTGTGACTCCAGTGACCAAATCCTCCCTTATGGTTAGGATTAAGTCTAGGATTGCTAGTCTTCTTGTTCCTTCCTCTAATCGTTGAGGGAAGAAATGATCTGCAAGACACATTGGGAAGAAATTTATCTGCATGGAACCTCAGAAGTCCATCTGAAACCCGTAAGCAATACATGAGTACAAAAGCACCCCTCATGAGTTGTATGGACCTTAGCTGCTTGCATGTGTCTCTGAAATACATTTCAAATTATTGGTGCTTGGGAATAAAGGAAAAAGTTATCATGGGCACAATCTACTCCATATGTTGCTTGCATTTGTTGATTTTAAATGCCTGAAAAGGGCTACAAAGTCAGCTATAAATTGAAACAAATACCACTTCAGCAACATAATTGCATAAGAAATAAGACTACAGTAGAGGCAATCAGACTTGCAAGCAAAGACCATGTTTATTTCCAATCAAAAATCACATATCAGGTAGCAAAGTCCAGCAGGGTATCCATGTTCTTATTTTTGTAGATTGTTTTACTTTGTTTCTCATAGAAACACCAGTGCTATAATTATCGTTTCATGAACTGTTTCTATTTTCCTTCCTTCTCTGAACAGAAAGTGGGCAATCAGAATCTTTCGATGTATCCTTATTCTAGAGCAAACTCAAAGTCTGAAGGACACATTTAGGGATATAAATAAAGAACTTTTACACTGATTAATCATCTGTCTAGAGAAATAATAATTTCAGAGCATGCTTGCTTTGTAACTGCATTCTATTCAGATGCAAGAATTTCCAGTCATCCACATCCATTTCCTTAACTTTCCTCTTCTTTTGCTATCCTTACTTGGGCATGGTGAAGTTATTCTATATGCAGGTACACTAAGGATAGAAAGAATATTAAAAATGTTCCAAAATGGTTGAAAAAACCCTGAAAGCTTTGAGTATTGAAATGGTTGGGAAATGGCTGTAAATTTAGGGGATTAAGAATTGTGTCAAGTCAGCACATTCTGGCAAATACCTTCATGCATTCAATACGAAATCTCAGAAAAAGATTGGAGAAAACCAGCCTTTTCCTAATTAAACATATCAGTAGTGACTTCTAAGCTTTATGGAGTCTCATTCATTGAAGTAATAATTTTAGCACCTCTGGAAAGGACAGTTGATTTTGGACAATCAGTAGAGGAAAGTATTGAACCAATAAGCTCCCAAGCTAAAGCATGCGTTGCTTATAACAGTCCTGGATATCTGATGGAAATTTTTTAGCAAACAAGATGAAGAATATTAACAGGAATCTCACAAACTGCCTAGATTAAATCCCTTCCCTCAGGCCCATTCACATTGCATAGTTATAGTGCTTTTATTCTACTTCAACTGTCATGGTATCATCCTATTGAATACTGGGGTTGAAGTTTGATGATGCACTGGAGTGCTCTGACTGGGAATTTTAAACTTTAACTCTCCAGATTCCATAGCGTGGAATCATGGCAGTGAAAGTGGAATGATAGCTTTGAGCAGTATAATGTAATAATTGGTATAAACGGCCCCTTGGGCCATATCAAAATAAATCAATATGTTTACTAACTATTGTGAGGAAATCTGGTATTTCTGATCTTGAACTACCACTTCAGTATAATAAAAGCCTTTCTAGACTAAAAAGTGCTTACTTACTTAATGTATATACTCAACTATAAGTTGACCTCATGTATAAGTCGAGGTCAGGTTTTGGGCCCAAAGTTATGGATTTTACCATGGTCTGTGGATAGGTCAAGGGTAAAACTTGGAGGCTCCTTCAGTGTGTATGTGTGCATATGGGTAAAGACACTCTCACTGAAACTTTTTGTTTTTGTTTCATTTCCATAGTGACCCATAAATAAGTCGACCTTGGATTTTGGGGTCAATTTTTATACGTATAGATGAGTATATATGGTATATTACCATTGCAAGAATCAGTGAGACAATAAATAAATGTGTGTGTGTGTGAGAGAGAGAGAGAGAGGGAGAGAGATTTTTCAGGTTTTTTCTCCACTTAAGGTGCCCAAATTAATTTTATAGGGTTTTCTTAGGCAAGGAATACTCAGAAGTGTTTTTCACCAGGTCCTGTCTCTGAAATATAGCCTACAGCACCTGATATTCATTGGGAATCTCTCATCCAGGTACCAAGCAGAGGTGATCCTTCTTAGCTTCCAAGATCAGGCAAGATCTGGTATCCAGGGTATTTAGGCAGAGAGAGAAAAAACACTTTATCCATTTTGATATATGAATACTAGGTGTGAGATAATTATTTTGGTCACCATTTTGTTGTTAATGCCTGTGAAGTCTATCTATGGTGATGTTGTGAATGAAAGAACACCAAATCACTTTTCCTCAACAGCCCTGCTCAAGTCCTACAGATTCATTGCCAGGATTTCCTTGACTGAATCTATCCATCATTAATGCAGTATTTCTTTTTGCCTATTTCCTCCTATCTTACCAAGCATTATTGTCTTTTCTAGTGAGTCATGTCTTCTCATGATATGACCAAAGTATGGCAGTCTCTCTTTAGTCATCTTTGGTACAGAGTGCCAAAAAGAGGCACCTTCCCGGCACCTCTCCTTGCTCCGAAGCAGCTCCGCAGTAACCAAATTGTGCGGCGCTGCTGTGCAGCAAGAAAGGAGCGAACAGAAGCAGTTCCTTTTTTGCAGCACACTTCCGCCACCCCAAAGTGCCAGCACACCGCGGTGATGTGTCAGTAGCGCAGCTCCATTTGGAGGCTGCACTGCTGGCACGTCATTGCTGTGCACACCATCCGAATGGTGCTGCACAGCTGCGGCACATCCATGACATGCTAGGGTTGCAAGGCATGTGCGTGCCCCGCCCCTGAGCAAGCCTAGCACATCATGGATGCGCCGCAAAGGGCCCATCTGTACAAGGCCTTAGTTTCAAGGGAGAGCTTGGGTTTGATTTACTCTTGTTGTAATCTGCCCTTGAGTTGACCTCGACTCATGACGATCCTGTGGATGAGATTCTTCCAAGAACATCTATCTTCCACTTTTCTCCTTAGTTCCTGAAAGCTCAGATTAAGTCCATCCATCCATATGATCTTCCTCTCCTTCTTCTACCTCTACCTTTTCTGGCATTATTGTCTTTCCCAGTGATGAATCTCTTCTCATTATATGGCCAAGGTACATCAGATTTAATTTAATCATTTTGGCTTCTAACAAAATTGCTTTAGGAGCCCTGGTGGCACAGTGGTTAAATGCCTGTACTGCAAGCCACAAGGTTGTGAGTTTAATCCTGCAGGGTCCCTAGGTCTACTCAGGCTTGCATCCTTCCATATGTCACTAAAATTAGTTTCCAGTTAGTTGGGAGCAATTAGCTTACACACTGTAAACCGCTTAGGGAGTACTGTACTTAGTTCACTGATAAGCAGTATAGAAATGTACTTGCTATATTGCTACTGTCATTTATCTGTTCCTAAACTCATTGGTTTGTCTTTCTGGCTGTCCATAGTATCCTAAGCACCCTTCTCCAGCACCATATTTCAAATGAGTTGATCTGTCATCCATTGTTCCTTCTCTTTCTTTCTGGCCATTGTTAGTGTATTTTTGAATTCTTCTTTGATTATGTCCTTGTCTTCTGCCCATAGTTCTTCGAGTTCTTGGTCAATTATATATAATAGCCCAAATATGTTTCCTATGTTGTCTATGAATTCTTCTGGGATATTGTTCAGATCATATTTTGGTACAATAATTGTGTTTTAGTTTGTTTTGTTTTTGTTCAGTCTTACTTTTATTTTTGTTACAAGTAACTCATGGTCTGTGCTGCAATCTGCTCCTGGTCTGATTTTTGCCATGAGAATAGAGCTTCTATATCTTGTGCTTCTGATTAGGTAGTCAATATGATTATTCCAATTTCCAATTATTAGTTTGAGTTCGTGTCTTGATGTGTTATCTATTTCCTTCATATGAAATCTCTTAGTTTCTTCCTCCCCTGCATCTGTGGTTGGAACATATAGCTGCATTATGGTAATATTTATGAAGCCTTACTTACAATATTTGGTCCTGATTTACTCTAGGTCCCATTTATTTGTCTTTTTAGAAGCCCATGGTATCCACAGAACTCTTCACCAAAACCACATTTCAAATAAGCTGATTTACTTCCCCTCTGCTTTCTTCACAGTTAACAGCTTAAGCAATGATACCTAGAAGTGGGAAATGCAACAGCATGAACAATACTAATTTTAGAATTCAAGATATATCTTTACACTTCAGGATATTGTCTCATTCATTCACAGCAACTCTCCCATCCTAGTATTTTCATTTCTTGACTGTAATCCCCATTGTGACTGAATTGAATCTGAGCCAATGTATGGGAATTCTTGAAATAGTTCAATGCTTTCATCATTTAGCCAGTTTGGACAACTGACATTTCTTGCTCCCTATGTAGTAAAAGTCTTTGTTGTGGAATTTTAAACATCATTTTACTTGCATGGGAAATAAATGCAGTAGGTAACTACTGCATTGATTCTGTAGGTACTGCAATAGCTGGTATCTCCTTTTCTGAAAAACTGGAATATATATTAATTGTTTCCAACCTGTGACCAATAAATATATATATATGCTTTCCATATTTGTTGACAGATTTTAATTAGGACTAGAGGAAATACTGGCCCAAAAAGATGGGCCAAAAGGTCCGCTGTTGGGCCGTCTTGATCACGTGACATTTAGACAATGCATGCCCCTAAACTGCATAGATGCCACCTAAGGGGGCCCAAACCTGGCTGAAAAAAGAGCATGAAAAATCACTCCTTTTGCTGGATTGAAAACCATGATGGCAATAGTAGTAACAATAGCAATAACATTTACATTTCTATACCACTTCATACTGAGCTGTGTAGTCTCTAAGCAGTTTGTTATGTGTAAGCTAATTGCCCCCATCAATCTGCGTATTCATTTTAGTGACCTATGGAAGAATGTAAGGCTGAGTCAGTCCTAGAGCCCTGGGATTGAACTCATAACCTTGCAGCTGCAATACTGGTTGCAGTGCTGACATTTAACCACTGCACCATCAGGGCTCTGGATTGGGGCAGGACACATGTGGTTGTCATAGCCCCAGTGCAAATGACACTGGAGCAGCTACATCCTACTTTATCAGGCCTGCTTCAGGTGATTTATTCCTCCTTAGGTGTTGTACAAACAGCAATCTCCAGCCACCCCTTCTTCAGTCGGATTGGGGCCATGGCAGCCTTTTCAGGATGTGAAAGGAGCCACAAAAAGTGGCTCCTTTTTGAGCCCTGCAAAGGACTGTGGCTATACAGCATTCCTTTGGTGCTGTGTAGTATGGACGCAGCACTGGTGGAGCAACGTGACACCGTGAGCCATGTGGAATAGTGCATGACATCATGGAACCTGGGGTGGAGCTGGGGCATGCATCGTGAAGTTGCTATGTCCTGACTCTGCCCCCCAGATGGACCAAAGTGCCAGTCTGTACAGGGCCTAAGTTCTCTGAGTTCACCTTTCACCTCACTTTCTAAAACTGAAGGTTTGTCTTCATATGCTTTTCCCTTCCTTGAATGAATCTGTAACCCTTTCATTTCTTTTATATAGTTATTCTGTGTTATTCTGATGTTTCCATCATCTTTTTAATTCTTCTTGCTCATATAAAGTGTTCCCTTGCTGGCTTAGAGCATCCTCACTCTTGGTTTATGTTTCCCACTGATTTCACCAATCTAGTGGAAGAAGCCACTTATTCTTCCTTTTTTGTTGTCACATTCTATTTCTATGCTTTGATTATTAATACTTCTCCTTTTTCTTATGCTTTTGATAAATCTTTCATCTGTTATCCACTGACATTGCACCTTATTTTTGGGTACAGATAGTGTATTTTTCCAATAATAGCAATAATAATAATAATAATAATAATAATAATAATAATACCTCTTTATTTATATGCCACCTCCCCCACAGGATCGAGTCGGCTTACAACATCAGTTAAAAAATATATAAAATACAACATACAATTAAAGTGCATCCCTTTAAATCCCTCCCTTCCAACCTTACTATAATAAAATATCAATTAAACCATCAAGAATTAAAAGAATTAGAGATTGAAATAAAATTAAATAATAAAACATTCAATCACTCAGAGGCAAGGGAATTGGCAGTTTGGGTGTTCTCTATGATGGTCTGTATCCATGGGAGACCGGGTGGATTATTCATGGAAGGTCTGTTGGAAGAGATCCATCTTGACAGCCTTTTTGAAGCTGTCAAGATTGGTAATGTTCCAGATCTCTTCTGACAGTCCATTCCATAGTTTGGGAATGGCTGATGAGAAGGCCCTCTGGGTAACCACTGTCAACCTGGTCTTTATTGGTTGAAGAAGTTTTCCCCAGAGGACCGAAGTGTGTGGGGCAGATTGTATGGAAGGACGCGATGCCACAAGTAGGTTGGATCCAAACCATGTAAGGCTTTAAAGGTCATAACCAACACCTTGTACTGTGCCCGGAAACTAACAGGCAACCAGTGAAGAGATTTCAAGATAGGGGTAATGTGGTCACCTCTGGCTGCAATATTTTGGACTAATTGAAGTTTCCAGAATAGGCACAAGGGTAGCCACATGTAGAGTGCATTACAGAAATTGAGTCGTGAGGTTACCAGCGCATGTACAACAGTTTCTACATTTCTCTGCTCTAGGAAAGGACACAGCTGGCATATCAGCCCTGACAAAGTCGCTGGTTTCGGTCCAGAGTTGCTCTGCTTCCTAGTCAATTAGGATTAATAGCACTGTCTGTTCTACACTCTCCTCCTGGTCTTGCTTTTGCTCCATTAAGTGAGCTAATTTAATCCACCATTTACAAACATATATGTAGAAAACAGTTATCTTTTGGATCGCAAATTCTTCACATATGATGCAGTTCTTGGCTTCAAAATTGAATACAGAACTGTGCATGTTAGGGAACATTGCGTATAAAAGTGTGCTTATTAGGGAAGATTGCATAGAGATGTTCAGGCAAATTACATCCACTATGCATAACCAAAACTGCAATTGGGAAAAGGAGAAAAAAACTTGGGTAACTGTTTAAAAGACTGCTCTGGTGCTAAAATTGAATAGACAAAGTTTATAATAGCCTATATGCAAATAGGCTGGGAATAGCCTGATTCCCCAATTTCTAATACAAATTTTGGGTCTAGACCAAATCATTCTTTTATGCTAGGACCGCTGCATAAGTTACAGCTCAGCAAAGAGTCAGTGAAACACAACATGAAAATGGCAGTCAAGTTGTCCTTGTTGTCTGTGTTGTTGCCTGCATTCAGTAAGTCATTTTCTGCCATTTCATCCTTTTCCCCTTTGTTAGAAGGAGCGATGTGGGGTTTAGCTATGGTTTCTAAAAATACTAGATCATAAACATGAGGCACTTTTTGCCCTGGGAGAAGTTGAAGGTCTTGAACAGATGTGGTTGGGATAAAAACACAGCTTCCAAATATTTTCAGCAAGAGCTATTGTTCAAAAAATTGGAGGAGAAAGAGTGAGCTGCATTACAATGTTCTCCAGAAGCTGTTACCGGCATAACTGCAATCTTCAACCATTGCTCTGGAGGATGTATTCTGTATGAGGGGGTGTTTTAATTTGAATGATCGTTGAGGGGAATTTTTAAAAAATACTAGGCTATAAGTCTTTTGCTTGGGGAAAAATGCATTGCAAAAAGAATGAATCCCTGTCTAGAAGTGAGGTTTCTAAACTTTGAATCTACTTGCACTATAGTGTGACCATGTTTTTCATCCAAAAAATACAAGAAAAGGAAATTTACAATGTTTCTTGGGAATTGCTATTATTCATAGATTCTCATTGTATAAATCTATTATTTTATTGCCTTTTCAGGTTTTAGAGTGCATTCAGTGTACCTCAAGCTTTCCTCTACAAATAAAAGCCCTCAAAGCATCTTTTATTTTTTAAAAAAAAACCTGTTTTGAAATTCAAGGCATTAAAGACTGATTTTTAATGTAAAGGCTACAGTTTTGTATTTCATATATCACTATAAAAAAAACAAAAAACAAACCACCAAATGTTAGACCTGAAATTATCAAAATCCTTTCAAACTTATTTGCCAGGGTTATTATTATTACAATTCTGCCTTCTGAAGTGTTTCCAAATATTCTTATAGTGCCCTCTTATATATGTCTGGTGAAAACCAAGTCCCACTGAATACCATTGAATTTACTAGGACTTACTTCTTAGTAGACATGGAGAGGATTGCATAGAAAGTTTTGGAAAATTGATGAACATCTTTCTGGCATCTTCCAAACAGATATTGAGTGACCAATACTACAATTGTTGTTGTTAAGGCTGGTTGCAGGGGAAGATGAACTGCTGCAATAAATAATACCAGGACAAACCATTTGGCAGGAAAGGCCACAACTTTATTGAATACAGCTGACAAATACAGTTGGCCCAAATGCATGGGTGTGGATCTGTCATCAACCCACCTACCTGATGTTTGATGAATCCAGTGGCTTGGTAATGGCTAGGCTTCAGGATGACAGAAAGGGCAATCATCGGCGTGTGTTCACCTCCTTGCCCTTTGTCACTGGGGGATGCTGTTCCGGAGATGTCCCCGCAATGGCAACACCTTATGACTCCCAGCCCTCAAAGTCCCCTTGGGACTCCTAATCATGTGCTCTGAAATACAGGAAACTATGCCCACCAGATCCATGGCCCATGCCACTGGCACAAAAGAACACCCTTTTCACCAACCTCCTTTGCTTTCACCAACCCTCCTTGAAAGCTGCACCCACCCCAGCTTTCCGCAGTCCTCATGGCCATCCTGAGCAAGGGTCTTGGCCTAGACCAGTAAATGCCCCAGCCTTCCACCTGCCTATCCGGTTAATGGAGTCCATTGGCAGACCACATCCCGCCACGGTGGTAGCAGCTCTGATTGTCATACCAAAAGCAAACTGCCTTGTTGGCAAAGTCCTTCCAGAAAGTGAGGTCCCTAAGGATGCCCATCTGCTCCCAGTGGGCAGGCCATCACTGGGCACACCTTGGAAAAAAAATCCCAAACCCAGGTTCCTCACCATGTCAGAGTGGACCTGTATATCTTGCCCCAAATTCCAAGGGTGTTGCCACAGGGACAACACATCGAAGTAGCTGAGAAACCCTTCCCACAATCTGAGGTCTTCTCTGATGTCTCTGGTGAGGCGGATGCAATGGTGCACTACCCTGACACTCAGCCACATGGTCCTAAATAGAGCCAGAAGTCAATCGGGGGCAATGTCAGGGGGAAGTCCCACCCCTTCCTAGCCTCCCAGCCAATCAGGGTGCAGGGCTTCTGGCCACAAAAGGCCGCTGAAACTTGTAGTCCTTCATGGTTTCCGGAAGTTCCACCCCCCAACAGGCCCAAGCAGCCAATCTGGGGCTGGGAAATGGCTCCTTGTACATCCTGGGAGCTGGACGGGGTCTGGCTGAGCCAGGAGGGCACCCCAGAAGCTCTTCCTCTCTTCCTCAGCAACCAGGCCAGCCTGGATGAGTTGGGCAGCCTCATTTCTGTAGATTCAAAAGCAACAACCTTAGTATCTCTTCTACTTCTCAGCACCAGGACAGATCCAGATCTGAATAACTTATTTGTCCCTCAGGTTCTCTGGGAGGAATCTATTTCAGCCTTTAAAAACCAAACTAACTGCTACCTCCCAGAGGGCCTTCTCTGCAATTGCTCCCAAATTATGGAACAGCCTGCCGGACAAGATCTGTCAAATTGCCAGCTTAGACAGCTTTAAAAAAGCTGTCAAGATGGATCTCTTCCGGCTGGCCTTTCCTGAATAAAAGTGCCCAGCCACAGAATGACTATCCCTCACATCATGTATTAGCCCACCACTCTGTCCTTGTTATATTTTTATTGTGTTTTTATTATGTTTTTAATAGATATTTTAATTGTAACATGTTTAATCCTGTTTTAAGGGGGGAAATTTGGGACATAATGTTGTAAATGTGGATATTTTAATATGTTGTGAGCCGCTTTGATTGTCTCATCACAGAAAAGAGGAATAAAAATAAAAGTTTTATTTTTATTATTATTTATGTTATTTTATTTTTGGGATACCTGAAAGTCTGCAGTAGAGAGGTGTGATTGGGCTGCCTTAAGAAAACAGTTCTTTCAATGTATGTCCCTGACAGAATTTAGACGGAGAACAACTGGTGGGGGGTCTTCTTCTTTAGCCCAGTTTCTCCTTCTATGTAACTGGTAATTTTATTTTGAACAATTCTTTCCTGAAATTTACCTGGAAGATGTATTAAACTAAAAAGCCTTTTATCCTCCCCAGATTCACTTCCCTGCCAAGTTCTCATTAACAAAAATGGCATTGCATTGGTGCACAGGATAATTGTGTATGTTTTTTTTTTCATTAGATCAACTATCACCACTTAGGCTCTTGATGCAAATCTACTCAGAAGTAAATCCTGTTTCTTTAAATGGGATGCACTTCCAGATAACTGCTTGGATTGTAGCCTCAGGAGCTGTCAGATGAGTGTCATCTAAACCCAGCTATTTGTTTCTCCTATTTTGAATCTGCCCAGTATTTAGTTTTCCTCAGTTCCTCATCAAAACGTTCTTTCAGGAATGGGCACGTTCTTTACCTCCTCTTCACTTGAAGAAAGGAACAAAGAATTTATTCAGCTTCTCTGCAATCTTCATACCCTTTTTTTTAGCACATCTATAACTACTTTGTTTTCCAACCATCTAGGCACCTCCCTAGACACTTTCCTGTTTCTGATGCCTTTATTTTTTCCATATTATTTTTCTCTCAAAATCTCTTTTGCATCCCTAATTATATATTTGCATTTATACTGTGCACGTGTGTCTCCCTTTGTCCAATCATTATTATCACAAGAGACATTCACATTATGCTGAGTCCAAAGAGCAGATGTAGACAGGAGATAAACATTCTGAATGAAATTTCCCATTTCCCATTACATTACATTACATTCGAACAATATTTTAAACTGATGCTGAAAGTCCTCTTAGTTTCAAAAGGGAACTGATCTTCAAAACACACTAATGTTCGCCTAGGCTCATAGAACTAGGGCAATAGGTCTTTGAATCTGCTGATATCATATTAAAAATATGTCATAATTTTCTCTACGCCACGCTAATTTCTGAAATATGGCCTACTGGATTGGAATCACAGAGTAAAAGCTGTCACCAAATGCTTAACATTGCAAGATTGGGAACTGAAAGCTGCTCCAAAGATTGAGGTCTTGGGTGAGAAACCACTGGACCTAGCTGACATGGGAAGAAAATAGCATACCCAGAAGAAAGACATATTCAGGAAAATTTGCATTTCTTGAGAAATCTAATATTAGACTGATGAAGTGAGAATGCTTGTTGCTGCAGGAATTTTTTTTTTATATCTTGTTAAATGTTAATATAGATAGAAAAAAAGAAAGGAAGTAGAAGAGAGAATAAGGAAGGGGGAAAGGTGGAAGGAGAGAAGAGGATGAAGATGAGGAGACAACAATTTCTAATACATTTTAATGTACAAATCACCTTACCTTGTATTTTCTATGTGTAATAAACAATAGCTACATTTGTCTTATAATTAGCTTGATTATCTTCATAGTGTAGAGGTAGATGCTGAGAAGACAGAACTTGCCCAAAGACCCTCACATAGTAATGATGTCTTCCAGGTTCATAACTCAATGATTTACAGCAGGGATAAGAAATGTGAGGTTCATGAAATGCTACAGATCCTCATTTGCCAACAGCCCCAAGAAAAAATGATAATGGTCTGGGCCAAAGGTTTCTCACCCATATATTAGAGCAGTGGTTCCCAAACTTTGGACTTCAGCTCTAGTATTCATGACTGTTGCCCAAGCTAACTTGGGCATCTGGGAGCTGTTTAAGCAAGAGGTGCAAGAAGGAAGTACGGAAGCCCAGAAGTACGGATGGGTGGGTAAGGCAGGATTTTTAAAAAGCCATTCTTTGCAAATTCTGATAGATATAATTTTTAAAAATTCAAAGTTTAGTTCATTTCTAATGACTCTGGATGCTTTTCTAATATCACTTCCTATCCTAATAGTACTGTGTTGATATAAGCTTTCTTCATGTCAGTGGACACATGGCAGAATGATGTGAGGATTAGGCTATATTTTACCATGCACAATCCCTTTGACTAAGGCTCCCAAGCACATCTTGTGCCTGTCACAGTGGCCCTGACAACTCCAAAAAGAAAAGCTTCACACATTTGACAGCAGAATTGTCTCTCTGTCCAAATCCAGCCTCAAGATTTGTCAGCCACAATATGATTGATTTGTAATATCTGACATCATCCCCTCTTGCCTCTTCTTCCAACTCTTTGGCTGTTATCCTAGTTACAATATACATAAGGTATAGCAAGACCAGGTTTTCTATGCTTATGTAAAAGTAATCACCAAGAGAACTGCTCATGGAGACTTGCAGAAACTGTGGAATTGATTGGAGTATCTGTTGAGTCTTTGCTTTGGATCCTGTCCATACAATTGGAAAATATTTTTTTAAATCACTGAATTTCACTCGCCCTTTTTTGTTCAAGAGCCTAGTTGACATCTTCATTCAAAAGGTCCTCATGCACTAGATTTTCAGTATATATTGCAAATTATGGGATGAAATGACCTTTTGGACTAATTTCTTCCAACATTGTGATACAGATCTGAGAACTTTAAATGCTTCAAAATATATGCTGAAATAACCATTTTAAAGAGGAAATAGATATTTAAATATTTGCCTGAAGATACTTTTTTATTGAAGATAAATGCAGAAATGAAACGGAAGTTGAAGTGGCACAGAACAGAAAGAGACAGTTGCACCAAGACAGAGAATGTGAACATCATGTTGTGGGTTAAGTAGGATGACCGCATCTTTAGTACAATATATGCCAGTCAGATAAATTCACAGACAATTCTGCTTTGAATGCAATGTGTAGGAAAGGAGAGGGGATTAGCGGGCCCTAGGCTCCATGCTTTCCAGACCAATACCTGTTCAAACAGTACATTATGAAAAAGGTGTCTGGTAAGCATGTGGTAAAACTTTTTGTAATTTCCAGTCTGTGTGTTGTGTATAATGCCCCCCTGAGAAGAGGCACCCTGCAGATTCACAAATTTCAAGTTTGCCTCCTCCACCACCACACCATCCAGCATCACCAGGGCCTCCTTCTCCCCAGTTTAACTTGGGCCTGATGCCCTCTTTTCACTTTATTATCTGACACAAAAGAAAACCAATACCATGCAATATATTTAGATGAGGGGGTGTGAAGGGAGAGAGATGAGAAAGGGGCCTTACTTAACTGAAGACCCCAAGCCTTGGCAGGACATGTGGTGGAAGAGACCTGAAAAGGTTAAAAACTACAGTGCAATCTGCTCACACTGAAGGTCTGGCCAATAATGCCCGACAACTGAACATGCAGACCTGTAAATAGGCCTGCTATAGATCCTTCAGTCACACAAGATTTAAAGTCTCACAATACTACAAACAAGATCTAGCATATAATTTGACCCAGATCTGATGTCTAACTCTTGAAATGGCATTTTACCATAGCTTTACCAGGCCTGGCAGGGATGGTTCCTGCCCATGGGAGCTTGAACACAGCCTGCTCAATCCATAAAGGTGTTAGGCGGCAAGCCATTTATTAAAAAAATAATTTTGTGCTCTTCAAATTCCTTAAATTAATTATTTTAAATATTAATGCAAAGCTAGTAAATTTCACATATAAACAGATACTGTTTTCTGTTTTATGCTGCCCTAATAATATGAAATATTGGGACCATAATGTAGAACTTTGATGGAAATTTTATGGAGTAAACTTGTTCAGCTCTAATTGTTATCTAATGTAACAGCCAAAAAAAGTAGAGGTAATGTAGTACAGATATGCTTATTAATGTTCTGTAATTTTGTGTGTTCTCAGCTATGAAATCCTATCCATCTTTAGAGAGTGTGTTATTGAAACTAGCTGCAATTACTGTTAAACATTCAGTAGATGTGTAACTTAGTCATAATATCCCAGTTGTACCACACATTTTAATTGGGACATCAGTGCAGAAACAGATTTTCAAATCTCCAGTGGAAAACACATAGTGGCTTTACACTCTGTATTGAATTTCAATCTAGCTGAGTTCATTGCATAAATATATGGAGGGTCCAAATGTCGACACTATTTCCATAATATAAAAAGTCTATTCCATTTTAATGTGGGACACATAACTTTATTCATACATGGTTAAGATCTGGGTACAAAGGATTTTCTACAATATCTGTTCAATTGAAGTAGTGGCTCCATATATTTTACTTTATTTATTATACTATTTAGAGGTTAATTTTCAACTATAAGAGACCAGAGATAAGTAACATTAAAACAATTTGGATAATAGATTTAATAACTTTGCCCTAAGAACCCTCACACAAAAAAAGCATTCAATCTTTAAAAAATAATACTTTTTTGGTAAAACCATCTACCATTCCCCAGAAGTTAATTAATGAAGCAGCTAATCTACATAACCCACAACAACATAAATTAAGGTTCTTGGGTCATTTTTAATTACTGCTGCCAAGTCTTAGGGCAAGGCACCATACAGCACACAAGTATTGTCACATGTTTGATAGCATCAATATATCTGCAGTCTCAGACATTTGGCTGATGAAATAATCCCGTGGAGGCCACTATACATAGCTGATATAGCCTGATAAAACCTCACAGTACATACCTAATTTGCCACAGGTGATACAAATAAAAATGCATGTCTGTTGTTGAATCATGCCAGAATGTTTTGTCCTTAAAAATGGATCAGCAACAATAATCTGAGACAAAGCTGAAGAACTTTCCAGTCAAAGAAGCTGACTTTCAGTTCTGAGCCCTTACATATCTCACTTTGCAAATTAATAATGATGGAATAATCATTGAATTTGCATGCCATTCCGAACTTGTTTTAAATAGATGATGTACATTAACTGGGTTAACATGCACATGGTTATTTTAAAGAAATTTTGGATATTTTCTGTTATTGTACTTTTAGGATATTAAAAGACAAGATAAGTAAATAAAATTGTATTTCCTTTTCTCAGTGTCATAGCTACTGTGTTTTAAAGTTCAAGACATCTTACACTTCCCTAGCTCCTCAAGAAGTAATTTAGATTTTGTTAAAATACATACTATCTTAATTAAGTAAACAATAAACATTACTTAATTGTTACACAGTCCTAGAAATTAATAGCCGAGCTTCCATAAAGCCTATTGTACATTGACAGCTGAATAATTCTGAGGTTTTAAGTACCGTCTTTAACCCCTTTTCCTGGGGGGGAAATGTGGCTTTACTTTATGGATTCCAAACGGCAGTTTATGAATATATCTTGGCACAGATCTAAAGAAAATAGGTTTACTAGCTGGCATCATGCTTTACCAACAAATAAACTGGTTTACTCTTTCTTATTTAATGTTTTAAAGGATCTGTGTACAGTATAACTGTAGGGTGGAACTACACATTGAATCTGACATGAAGTTGCTACTAAAGGTGAAATCCTTTTGAAACCTTAGTGATGAAGTGTGAGTTCCCAGGGTGATGAGAAGAATGAAAAGACAGCATATATTTTGTTAAGATGGAAACAAAACATAACTTTATTGGTTGCAATTTCAACACAAATGTCCCCAGCAGTCTTTCACCTTTGAGGCTGGGTGCTTCATCCTCATCTCAGGAGCAAGCAATTCAGGAGGCCACCGATGCAGACAGTAGCCACTGCATGGAAATGGAGGCCAAGGTAATGAGGGTAGGCCAGTATAGCTACACAGCCAGGATAGTCTAGGCAGACCCCGTTCAGTCCAGAGAAAGCCCAGATATCTGAAATCAGGTGACCTGCCTACCAGCTAAACCCACCTGCTCAGAAACCACAGAGATGGCAAAAATAAATGGACTTGACATCAGTGTGAACTGCTAGGTGAAAGACTTACCACCATCAATTAGCCTTCAGGGGTTTCTGAGCTGGGTCAATGCCCAAGGTATCACCAATAGACACCTCCCCCCACCTAGCAGGTGTTCCTCAAACTCCAACATGACTAGAGCACAACCTGAGTCTACTGACATCTGTTGACTGGTGTCCCATCCTGATATATCAGGAGTGAGCCCTTTGGCTAGAGTACACTTCTAAGTATGCCCTGGTTGTTTCCATGAGACATGGATGAATTACATCTGATTCAATACAATTGGCACCCCAGGGGCCTGGGCTTAATTTCTGAATTACTGACTAGGAAGAATATTACACTGAACAAAAAGAAACATCTCAGCCTGCTAAGGCCCTATTGGATATGTGTGACTTTGAGGCTGCCATTCAGAATGTCCCCCCCCCCCAAAAAAATACCAAATAAAAGATTGGACACAGGTTATGCCAGAGATTATTTAAACTTGTCACAACAAAGGGTGTGTGTGAATACTTAGGCAGCCGACAAGTTCCAGTTTGTTTCTGTTCACTTAAACTTTGTACCACAATAAGTAAACAGAAGGAAGAGCCCTTCCTCCAATCCATCTGCCTTGGTCCAGGCCTCAGAGGGAGAGAAGAACCACTGGACCTCATCCCCTTTCCCTCAACCATTCCCTTCTCCTTTTGTTTCATGTCTCTTAGACTGTAAGCCTGAGGGCAGGGAACTGTCTGATTAAAAACCATAATTGTAAGCTGTTCTTAGAGCCATTAGGGCTGAAGGGTGGGATATAAATACCTAAATAAATAAATAAATAAATAAATAAATAAACATACTCTAGATAGAGGAAAATATGTATGAAGTCCATTCTATGCATATATCTGCAGAAATGAAGTCCACTGTGTTCAGTGTGGCCAGCTCTCTGATTAATATGAATATGATTTCAGCCTTAATCCCAATGACTCCAGTTAGAGAGTTATGCATACAGACTTAGATGTCTCCCACTGAAATCTTACCTGGAAGTAAACTTCATTGTGTGTATTGAGCTAGATTGTGACCTTTTTGTTAACAAGTTTATTTTTCTGATTTGTTTTTACATATCCATGTACTGTGACCATCTTTAAAGAAGACAGAGAAACCTCAGAATAAAAGGCCAATTATTACCAAAAGGAAGAAAAGAAAGTGTGAGCCCAAGTTTTAGAGCCAAAGGAAATTTCTTCCTATCTTCTGCCTTGCCTCTTTTCATAGAAATGCAAAATAGGCCATTCCTATTTGTTTCACTCTATTTAAATGTTTAGCTAGTGGTTCTTTTAAATCACTTTTTCAATCACCTCTACATTTTTCTGCCATCATCTTCCCTTTCTTCTGTTGTTCAAATACTGACCGAAGACTTATTTCTAACATTCAGAATAAATTTAATCTTTGACTTCATTTATCTACTGTTAAGTACATGTTAAGAAGCTGTACATAATGAATAAAAATGAACTGTACCTGACAAAAAGCTATACCTCCCAGAATAGTAGAAACAGGGAGAGAGTCTAAGAAGCTTTTACAGGACTAAATCCAACCTAGAGCAAACCCATTGAAATCAATGGGACTTATAGAAGCAATGATTGACAAAACTAGTTTTCTGCAATGGTCCCCTGCAGCTAGGACTAAAAATTGATTTCACCCACACCTTGGGATTGCCTGCTAGCTAATATCTCTCTCTCATGAAGCTGTTGAAGTGTGGCATAACAGTGGATCTGCTTCGAAGAATGTTCAAATTTGACCCCTATTTAACTTTTCTTGATTCAGCACTGAGCATAGAGGAAGGACCACAGAGACCATCTGGAGGCATTAGGGAGAAAAAGGTTGCTGTTGCCTTAGACTCTGCTTCACCAATGGGATTCTGCTCCTTGCAGGACTGAGGTCCTGACACAGCAGGTACTGCTTACCATCCAGCACAACTGCTTTGTCTGTCTGGGCATTAAAAGGAAGACGTTTGCAGGGATGGGTCCACTGCTGAAGGGGATGACAACAAAGGACAATTGCCCCTTTGGAGGAGCCACTTTGGGGATACACAAGGATGGGAGCATGTCTTTCTACCTGACAGAGCAAGGGTTTGTTATCTGATTTTACCATCTACCTCATGTATTGGTAGCTTTTGATAGCTACTGTTTTGTCTGCCCGATACAGGAAGGATGCATTTTCCATATTAGGGAGGAAATGTGCAGGTTTGGAGAACAGCCATTGGATTCATACAGGGCAGGGGAAGATATAGAGGGAGGAGATAACTACAATATCATGGAAGAGGGGCATGTAGCAGGGTGCTTGTTGCTGCCAAACTCTCTCTCCAAGGTCAAATAGTATGGATAGCTTGGGTGACAGTCCCTATGTGTTGAACATGCTACTGTTGAAAGTCAGGTCGATGAATGGGGGGAAAAACAAGTGCCATTCAGAATTTGATTTTAGATAAGCATGTCTACCAGGCCTCTATTACAGAGACCTGGCTGGATGAGTCTGGGGTAGTAGTTAATCACTCTCATTTATACCCACCAGGCTGGTTGTGTGTGTGTGTGTGTGTGTGTGTGTGTGTGTGCAGTAGCAAGGGAGACCTGAGGCAGGGGAAGGTGAAGTTGCAGTGGTCTATTGTTACTCCATCTCCCTGACCAAACATTCTCCCAGAGTGTTTGTTTATTTTTTCATTTATTTTCTTTTAAAACAACAACAACAATATGTTTTTCTACTACAATTTATACTGCCAAACAAGTAAGGGTATGCATATTGGCATTCTGTATTGCAATTACAGATTCATAACCTAGAATTACAAATCCATAGCTGCTCAGAATTATGAATATATAACTGATTCGACAGCCCAAACCACTTTATGTTCATCTGCTGATCAGAGGGAAGGAAGATGACATTTCCAGATCTCTCCCACCATCAAGTGAGGATGCTTCAATCAGAAATAGGACACCTGTTGCAATTCCATGCTGAAGCCTCACTTGTTGGTAAGAGGGAGTTGGAAACATCATGCCCCTTGCACACTAATAAGTAGCTGAACAGATTTTCTTGGGCTGCTGCTTGTTAGGATGGACTACATAACTAAGCAAATGAAGTAGTTTCTTCATCATATTCATGAGGGGGGAGAAAGGGGGGAGAGAGAAACATATATTTATTATTTTAGGACTTCAGATATAAAGCATTTTACTGAAGTTATACACAAACATGGTATTTTATATGGAAGCTCTATAATTATACAGTGGTACCCCGGGATACGAATTACCCAGGTTACGAATTTTTCGGGTTACGAAAAAATCCCATAGGGATTTATTGTTTCGGCTTACGAAGGTTTCTTCGGGTTACGAAAAAACCTCGGCGCTATTTTCCGCCACCGGAGGGCAGCAGAGAGCTATTTTTCCATTAGCGCCTATGGCAATTCGGCTTACGAAGGTTTTTCGGGTTACGAAATTAGCCGCGGAACGAATTAATTTCGTAACCCGAGGTACCACTGTAAACCAAATTGTTAATATCGGAACTCAACAGACTGCCCCGAAAGGGAGGGCTGGAGCCACTCATTTTTGCTCCTGAGGGAGCCTGCAGCAGGCAAACCGTGCAGGCTCCCTCCACACCAAAAAGAACCAGCTAAAAGAGGGTTCTTTTTGGTGTGCATGGGCACCGCCATCAATGCACCATTAGCACACTATGGCACGTCAATAATGCAAGTGAGGCACCCCGACGTACGGATGCAGCACCACGCTTAAGTCATCATGGTGGGCCCTGTGTCTGCACAGACTACGGTTTGGGAATGTATGGTTGGTGCGTGCTCCTGAGCCCTAAAATCGGAACCGACATGCCACTTTCTGTCCGGCTGGCTTGAGCCATTAAATTTACCAAGAGTACAATCCACTTCCACCTAAACCAATATATCTTTGGCTGGAGGATCCAGAGAGAGTTTAATAGAGGCAAATTTTTACTTTGCCCCACACCATTTGGAAAGAACTAGAAAATATTGTGAGATGTGCAGGAAATATTATGTACTTCCCATGGCTCCCTTTATCCTCCTCATTCAAGCCAAGATCCATGTGATCAGATGGATGCATATGTAAGCAGATCTGGTATCATCCACAAAGTTGCAAGTGGATTTATCATTGCATTGCTATCTTTCTTCTTTCTCTTCTAAAGGAGCTGAGAAGATAAACATAATGAAGATATTTTCATTTTATCTCCACGCAAGATAGGTTAAATGGCATCTGACCAAGCTAAATAATTTTATCCTGGGCTTCCTCATTATCAATCCAACACAACATCTATACTCAACACTATCTTTCTTTCTCTAGACATTGTTGCAATAGATAGTGCCAATTTTGTACTATTCACTTTTGTACATGCAAATTATAAATATGTCTTTGTTGGGGTTTTTTTTATCAAGAGATATTACAGTTTTCCCAACTTTTCTATATTTTCCCCAAGGCTGCACATGTGTGAATTCTGACAGTAGGAAGAAGGTAATTTCATGTAAGCATAAAACGTATCTGATTACTACAAAATATGTTTTTCTATACACCTAATCTCCATGTGAGCTTTGGATCAGGATCAATTTTGTCTTCTTTTTCATAGTAATGGAATTTTTTTGCTATAGTCATCATTAGGAGATCAGTGTCTTGTATAAGCACCTTTAATTCTGATACCTTTTGTGATGATAGTATTTTTTGTCTTCCCATATGCTAAGCCTGCAATATTCCAGAGACTAACAGTGATTCTTCTGAGAGATATCATGTAAATAGGAACTATGCCTGCCTTCTCAAAATGAAAGACTGAAATTCTTCTTAATCCTTGGCAGATTAAAATGCTTTCCTTCCAAATATATCCTTTAAGAATAACATGTTAAAGTGCAATATAAAGATAAGAGAAAAATGAGAAATATCTGTCTTTCTGGAGGAGATTGAATGGAAAATATAGCATTGCTGGGATAAACTTGTAATAGGCCTTTGAAAGTTAAGAAATGTGAATTGTTTGGGCACCTATTTTGTCAGATCTTTCTTTCTTTCTTTGGCTTCTCATTAAATAAGCCTTGGGCAATCAACAAGCTTATGATGCAAGAGGAAGAAAAACAACTTCACTTAAGAGCACCCAAACTAGGCACAGACACAAGGCTGTTGAAGATTATGTTTCATGGATTCATGCTACAAGCAGAAAGGGCTTTGTGCCTCAATCCAGTTCAACTTGCTGAGATTTGAAATCAGCTCATTATGAAAATGAGAAGTTTAAAAACAAATCAAATTAAATGGGTACAGGTACAAATGTGCCATTTTGTATGGGACATCTTAAACAGCATTAAGTTATATATTGCTTTTTGTGGTTTTTTCAGGCCATGTTCTAGAAGAGTTTATTCCTGATGTTTCGCTGGTTTCTGTGGCTGGCATCTTCAAAGAATGCTGGCATGGAAGTGAATGGGGTATATATATACTGTGTGACTCTAGGTTGGGAGGAGTGATTTACATGTTAATCTGTGTATTGTACTGTTGTTGAATGGCAAGACCTCAGGGTGGGAGGATATGCAAGGAGGATTTGTGTCTGCTTAATTAGTGGTCCATTGTCTCCTGGGAAAAACCCTGATCCTGGTTGGTTTTCATTTCCATTTTGGGTCTTAATTTTGGTGTTTTTCAGGACTGGTAGCCAAACTGCGGCCTGATACAAACCGGTACAAAATGCCAGCCTGGGGCCAAAATTAGGGCTCCAGCGGGCGGGGTATCCATATGCACCCAGCCCTACTAGCAGTGCCTGTACACCATCTTGCTGCGGCCCCACCCACATGGGGCACGCAATGATGACGCATTGGCAGCTGCGCACCCAAATGATGCTTGACAGAAGCAGTGGCGTCATGGTGCGAGAATGCCATTATGCCACTCCTAAAAAGAAGCCGCTCTAGGCCCGAAGAGGGGCTAAGATAGGAAGCATGGAGCTGCCCGTCTGTATCCCCCCCTTTGTTTACTTTAAGGTTTTTTTCTTTCCTGTTGGAGTTGTCCAGGTGTTTGTGGATTTCAATGGCTTCCCTGTGCATTCTGATGTTGGCATTGTCCAGAATTTCAATGTTTTCAAACAGCATTTTATGCCCAATATGGTTTATAACATGTTCTGCTGCTGCTGAATTTTCTGGCTGACTCAGTTTGCAGTGTCTCTCATATTCTTTGATTTTTATTTGGACACTGGATTTGGTGGTCCCTATGTAGACTTGTCTGCAGCTGCATGGTATGCGGTAAACTCCTGCAGCCACAAGAGGGTCCAAGAAAATCCAGCAAAAGACAGGAGGGACCCTCTTGCAGCAGCAGGGGTTTATCACATACCATGCAGCTTCAGACAAGGGAAAAATAATGGTTGAAAAGTGTGTGAGTGTGTGTGTGTGTGTGTGTGTGTGTGTGTGTATGAAGAAATTATGACAAGAAAAATCCTGGACATTTGAGAATCTTTGTGGTTCGGAACAAATTCTGTGCAAAATTAGCACATGGTTGTTTTGTGTAGAAAACAGAATTTTCATATGAACAGCAGTTTCTTCATAGCAAACAGCATTTTGTGTGGAAAATATTTCAAAGCAGAAATAATTCATGGACAGGAGAAGATTTCGGAGCAAAATAAGAGAGCTGTAATTGGAGATTTATTCTGCATAAAATATGCACATGGCTGATTTGCATAAAAACAGAATTTCTGCACAGGAATATTGTCCCCCACACGGAAAAGACTGTTTCCTTTGCAGACATTGTTATTTTATGTGAACTACGTTGGTTCTTTTTTAGGAGAAAGGCAGGACAGAAATACAATAAAATAAATAAAATCATTATTTACAAAACAACCATCTGCCATTTTTGCACAATATATGTACAAAATTGTGATTAGCCTTCAAAAATTGTGTGGTTTTGAATACATTTTCATAGCAAGAAGGAAATTACTGAAACTACTCAATGCTACCTTTGAGAATAAACTTAGGGACAGAACAGAACAGAAATATACCTTCTCCATCGCTGCTCCAAAATTATGGAACAACCTGCCGTAGGAGATCCACCACATTTCCACTCTGACAACTTTTAAGAAAGCACTTAAGATGGATCTCTTCCAGCAAATGTTTCCAACTTAGGCGGGATACAGGCCACCCAAAAAGGGTGGTCTGCCGCCTCCTCCATTTCCGCCGGCGGGAAGCCTCAGCTGCCAAACAGTGAGGCTTTCTGGCGGCAGAGAAAGAACCTGCAGAAAGCGGGTTCTTTTTGCATTGTGCTTGCGACGGAATGTGCGGATGCTATGCGTCCGTTGCGTCAAAATGGCAGCACCCGTGTGTACAGGGCACCGCCATTTTGAGGTCCCCATCACGTGCTGTGTCCTCAGCCAACCCCTAGCACATGATGAGAGCAGCGCAAAGGCCCATTTAAATCAGGCCTTAGTTACCCCTCCCCAGCTATAGAGATATAGATATATAAATATAGATATAGATCTGGATACGAAACTGACATAAACATGACCATGATTATGAAAAATGCCTCCTCATCTGCTTATTTTCCTCCAAATTCTATTCAATGTTTTAATGTTTTAATAGTTTTTAATGCTTTTATAGTATGACTGTTTAATCCTGTTTTAGCATTGGGAATGGGGTGGGTGGGTATAAAGATTGTTTTCTTCTTGAATTTTATTGCAACTTTGATGTATTTTATTGTTGTAACATGCCCGGATTCTCTGTGATACAGCAGGCTAGAAATAAATCTTTATTATTATTTATTATTATAGCTGCTTCAGGGCGCCATCGGCACACGGCATTTGGACACCATATATTGTGATGATGCCTTGAAACCATTTAGAAGTTTTTAAAAGAACAGAAATACAGAAGATTTTGCTGTTCCTAGACTGGACACACAGCCCTGTTTCTATCAGTGAAGGAAGCCTAATATCTGTATATATTAAAACTGTATGTTCTTCACCAAATAGGAATTGCACTGCTACAAAATATACATAATCAGAAAAGCTGGTAAAATGGGCAATCACTGGGACACTCTGTTGTACAATTGTACCCTCTGGGAGGGTGTTTGCTCATGTTTAATCAAGCTTACTTTTCCCTCTTGTTAAAAGAGACAGAAAGGCCCCCACTTGCATTTCATTTCTTCTCTGCCATTTATTACAGTTGTATGACAATGCATAAGAGTCACAGAGAGAATTGCTTTATTTAAATACTTCAAAATGATAGGTTAGAAAAGTGAAAAGTGTGTTCTTACAGCTATTATTTCTCTCTCCTGCCCGCTCTCTCCACTTATCTTTCCTGACCATCTCCCTGTTAACTGTCTTTAAACAAGCCATATGAACAATCTGATGGCTCCAGCTGCCCTTCTTCTTTTGTTATCTTCATGGCAATCATTCACAAGGATTCAATATTCAGCAGCAATGTCACAAATTTAGGCATTTTCACCGTAAAACGATTAAGTCAGAGTCTTGGGAAGCAGGCCACATTTTCAATATCAATTCACAAAGAATAGAATTAATGGAATTTCCATAAGGGCACCAAGAGAAATAATCAGGAAAGGACAGACTACTTGTTGTGTCTGGAAGCCTTGATAGCACCATTAGGATTTACTTAATTGAAAATCTGTATGAAAAATAAGATATATGTCCCAACCAACAACAAGGAGGGAGAGAGGGAGGGAAAGATCAGGCTGTAAGCATCTGCAACTTTTCTTCTAATATGCTTGATAACACACACACTGTGGTGCTCTTCAGTCTGGTTAAAATAACTATTGGACTATTTTTTTAAATGTGTCCTCATTTATCCTAAAATTATGCTTATGCCATTCTGACAACTGAAGAAGATGGTTACCTGTACCTGTGATATTCCAAAGAATATTCACAATCATCCCATAATTAATCACAGTTGCCAAAAATCACAGTAGATTTGCAACATTACTCTATTCCTTCACACCATAAATCACAGAGCAGGAGAAATTCTGATGATGGACTTTGGAAGTCACTGCAAGGATAATTATGGGCACTTCACTACCAAGAAAAAAATTCTACTATGTATCTTTCTCTAGCATTATTAACCCATTTTCTTGAGGTTAAGCCAGATATTCAGTGGCAAATAGAGGTCTGACTATCAAACTGAGCCACCTCTTGGCTTAGTACACTACTAGCATAAATGGTCAAGTGGGACCTGCAGGGTGGTGAGGTTATAGACAGTGGATCTTTAATTCTTTCCTCATTTAATACTTTCCCCCTGCAAGTTCAGGCGCTTAAAGAATTTAATCTTTGCAAATTCAAATATGAGCTGACCTGAGCCATGCCATCATACTAACATTATTTGGTGACTTTTTCCACTTTCCAAATGTATGATGAAACTCTCTCTCTCTCTCTCTCACACACACACACACACACTTTAAAATTTATATTTTGAGGGAGGTGACAATTAAAACGCATATTTTGAGGAAAAACTTGTTTATAAAACATTTTTAAAATCCCATTTAAGGCAAAGTCTTCCACTCCCTTCTCTTGTTTGATGCACCAAACATATCCACAAATACTGTCCTGGGAGAAAAAAGCAGTTCAGGCTGACAGTGAAGAGAAACAGCAGGCAGACAATAAGAAAGAGCCATCTCATCCTCCCTTCTTCCGGGAAATTATGCACCAACTTTTACTCCACTGTAATGTTTTGTACTATAGAAGGAGCAGCCCAGTTCCCAAAAATAAACATTTCTCATTCAGCATTAGGTTTTACACCTAGTGACCACAGGAAGCAATAGGTAACATAGGTATGGTGACAAAACCCAAAAGCATAAGGTTTAGAACTGCCTGAAAACTTGGAATATAGAATTGTTTTAGGAGATTGCACATTACCAGATCTGACTCTCCCAGGTGGTGAAGCATAAAAGGTGGTGAATCATCCCTCCACTCCTGAAAAACCTTGTGACTATCTTTCTGACTTCAAAACAGAGCCTTGGTGTGCTATGACCAAGTGTTCTTGACCATAGTAGACCTTTTCTACTATGGCAGTGCTGTATGTAGCCAAAAATGCCTTCCACAAAGCTGGCCTGGTTGCAATGTCTGGCCATATTTGCTAGTATGGTTTTGCTTGGCAAGACCACAGATTATATAGTTCCTTTAGTGACTGACCAGGTGTTTCTGGATTCGTACAGGAAAGAAGGGCATGCTTATACAGTATGCCCTTCCCTTAAGCAGGGGATCCATTCCGGACCCCCTCCCCGCGTACGGGAAAAATGTGCATGCTCAAGCCCCATTAGACATCATGGGGCTCGTGCACGTGTCGCTCCACGGGGTGCGCCGTGGGAACGCACCCCATTACTTCTTCCTGGTACAAGAAGTCTCTTCTGGTGCAGGCCTCCAGCGTATGCTAGAAGCCGCCTAAGCCGCACCCGCATATAATGCAGGTGCACTGTACATTAGTAGGGGAAGGAAGTATGAAGACAAACAGATGCTGGTATTGATATTGATGCTGGAGGAAAAATGCCCCATTACTTGTCACTGGACAAGCTGTATTCAAAGTTATTCTGCCTCGAAAATATGCCTGAGTGGTCATGTGTTAGGCTCTTTCTAACATTTTATAATATGACACATTCTTTTATACATATGTTGAGACGTTTACTGAAGTGAGGTTTTCCAGAAGATGGGTTGTCAGTTACATAACATAAAGCAGCTCCGTGAATGAAATAAAATTTGGTTCCCTGTAATATGGAAGAAGTCAAGCAAAATGACTGCACTGGCAATTTTTGGCCTTAAACATCTCTATCATTTGGTATATGAAGGAACAAAATGCTTGAGGCTTCCAATCTCCAAGGGTTATCCAGTTGCTACAAAAATTGTGAAGAAATTTGTTTGTGTTGTCTGCTCCCCCCCCCCCTCCGCTCAAGAAATGGCAGGTGATCTGATCTATTATTAAACATTACATCATTTTATCTAATTTATTGTTTTCTTTGTCTTTCTTTGGTCTTTTTCTTTCTTTTTCCAGTGATAAACATCTTGGAAAATCATACTTTTATTTTATTTTTATTTATGCTATTTATACCCCGCCCTTCAGCTCTAAAGGCTATCAGAGCAGTTTACAATTATTATTTTTAATTAGATGGTTCCCTGCCCTGAGGCTTACAATCTAAAAGATACAACACAAAAGGAGAAGGGAATGGTGGTGGGAAAGGGGATGAGATCCAGTGGTTATTCTCTCCCTCTGAGGCCTGGACCAAGGCATATGGACTGGAGGGGGGCTTTTCTTCTTCAGGCTAGCCCTGGTGGAGCTGGGCCTGCCTGTTCACTCCCTCACATGCCAAAGGATGACAGTAATCATGGAGGGAGGGCACTCTTTCTTCAGGCTAGCCCTGGGGGAGCAGGGCCTGCCTGTTCACTTCCTCACAGGCTGAAGGATGACAGTTATCATGGAGGGAGGGCTCTCTATCTTCAGGCTAGCCGTGGTGGAGCTGGGCCTGCCTGTTCACTCCCTCACAGGCCAAAGGATGACAGTTACGATGGAGGGAGGGATCTCTATCTTCTGGCTAGCCCTGGCAGAGCTGGGCCTGCCTGTTCACTCCCTCACAGGCCGAAGGATGACAGTTATCATGGAGGGAGGGCTCTCTGTCTTTTAATGCTAACACATTTGGCTGGCTCATTTTGCTTCCGCTGTGCTAAGTATTTGTTTCGGCAGTACATAGTGGTCTTCATAATTTATTTTCCCACACAACCTTTTCCTTCCCTTTTCATGATTCATTTTTTCCTCCTCACACCATCCCACCAACTTCACAGTCATATTAACTGAACATGTCTGTTATGTACAGACTTGTTACACGCCTCAGAAACAAAGTGACAAGGCAGGATAATTTTGTTTAAAATAAATTATTTATGGAGCTACTACCCAACTATTCTTGGTTACTTCCACTGACTTTTAATTTTCATAGATTCTCACTTCAGTGAGATTTCCACCCCATTCCCCTCCCCACCACTACATCACATACTTTTTGAGAAAGAACTCTGGATTGATAAATAGCTGTTTGGGTACACAGTGGGATCCAACAAGAAGAGGTGGCAAAGCCTTGCTGTGAAGACTGATATCCACCCACAGTCCTTTGGACTGAAGACTTTCTAATTGTCTCATTGGAGCTTCACAGATATCAATTAGTACATGTTTCCAAAAGAGAGACAGAGAGTACACTTCCTACCAGCATCATCACATAAAGCAACAAAGAACTGCCTTGTGCTATTCTTTGCCTCAACAAAGAATGTGGCTTTGATTCTCTCTGCTCCATTTTGCCCTTATAGAATAATATCAACAGCTTGAAGATATGAGCCAGTGATGACAGGAACAGATCCTAACAGTTTTCTGCACATAACAGAAAAGTTTTCATTTTGTGTCAGAACAAATTAGAATTAAAAACAACAACCAAGTAACTACTCAGTTGGGAATTTGGCCAAAAGGCCTTTAAAATGATGCCCACTTCAGCAAGCATGTTAGTGTTGCCAAAAACTCTTTCCATAGGCATGGTGAGGGATTTGATGACCTGGAATTGTTTAAATCCCTTCTGAAAAAGAGAGGCAGCAGGGCAAAATCATAAAGCAGAAGTAAATCTACTCCAGTGACCCACACTAATATAATTGTACAGAATTACAGAATGTGACATTTTGTGGGTCTGTCATCACTTGGAAGATCCATGTACTGAGCAGAGCTGCCAAATATTCAGTGCTAGATGTGTGTGTGTGTGTGTGTGCGTGTGTGTGTTGGGGGATATAATGCTATTGGAAGCTCTCAAGAAAATGATGTATTTCACGGGGAGTTGTGATGTGTCATTGCTTAGTTTGACTGTGGGAACTAATTAGAAGCATGTATGTTCATATTATTTTGCTAGCTTTGAGCATCCCAAACAAAAGTGAAAATGAATAAAAGACAGAATACTGTGTTCCACGTGAAAAGTGTATAGTGTTAAATTTATATCACCATTAAAGGTTCCTATGAGCTCCAAGTTTCCATCTCCAGAGGAGCTAGCTGCATCACTTTGTGATTTCCCTTTCTAGACTTGCCTCTTTTCAATCATACTCCAATCGGGGTAAATAATTTTGCATTTGAAATTATCAGAAACACTTGAGAAATACTGGATCATTCAGTCACTCATGAAATGCTGTTCTCAGAGCAGGATGTCTGTTGTTTGACTGCATGAATAAGAATTCATTAATTGGAGTTCTAAGCTAACTTTCTTCCAATCAGAAGATACATCAAAGTCAAGGTTCTTGCCAAAATAGAGAGCTGGTGTCATCTGAAGGTAAGAAGAATTCAAGGAAGACATTGCACTGCCTTTGGATGACAGAAAATGGTTTTCCCACTGAGTCCACTGACTCAAGTCAAAGCTCACAGCACCCAAGGATAGTTATGATATATTGGCAATTGTAGCAAAAGAAAAGTAAAATCCATATGCATTTTCCACTCTCTTAAAGATACAATAATCATAAATGAAATATTGTCTAAAATTGTTGTTTCAGGAAACACCAAAGGTGACCAGCCCACTCTGCTTTCTGGTAGGGACAGCCATGAAGGCGGGTAAAAAATATCTAAAATTTGCTGTGTATAAGAGATGCTATGTGCTTCCCATTTTAAATGAATAGATGTTCTCCAGTAAGTAGCTATTTGTGAAAAAATGTTTTACTGTACTGAGAAAAATGACATAAGATTTCTACTTACAAACACTGCAAAATCAGGGAGAAGTAAAGTATCCACAGTTGAGCCATTTAACACCAGTTACATTTGCTGTCAACTATACAAAACAATCTTGTTCATACTGTTGAAGGTGACTTTCACCCTAGTCCTGAAGACATTTATCGGCATTAAGTCTCTTGGATTTCAATGGAACTTACTTCCATTTAAGTGGCTTAGAACAGCAACCTAAGAAATATCAGTCAAAGACAAAGAGATTTAAGTTGCAGTTCTTCAAGCATTTGTTCGGTGGGAGCCCAAGCAAAATCAATGAAGTTTTTTCAGTATCTGTAAATAATTCAATGCAGAAAGTTCTTGGGAAATCAAAACAAGTTTGGGAGCTACCAAAACTCTCTTTTGTCACCGTCATCATCACTATGGTTTTTCCTTAAAACCGGGGATCAAAGAGACATACAAATATAAACAAATATAATCCTATAAAAAATATGAAGGGATCATATTAAAATAGAATTGGACTGTTCGTAACATTAAACACAATTTAAAACATACAATTAAAATTATTAAAAACCAGTTTTAAAACAATACAAGGCCAATGGAAAGTCAAGAAATTGGAAGCCATTTTGGGCTCCCCAGAATGGAGTTTCAAAGTGAAGCTTCTGAGAAGGGCCTAGATACCTGGATACGGTTTGTTGGGCAATAGCCCAATAAACAAAGTTACGTAGTTTATATGTAAAATGCAGGTTTAAACTGATTCTGTACTGTTTGTGTGTCTTAAACAGAGCAGCAGTTATTGATTACAGCTGTCGATGGATTGGCATATGCATGAGACTGAATCCAGGCATGGACCAGCACACCCACTGATCAATGAACTCAACTCTCTCTCTCTCTCTCTCTCTCTCTCTCTATATATATATATATATATATATATAGACACATACACACACACGCACGCACACACGCACACGATACTAAGTTTTTTTTCCTAAGAAATGCAAAGTTATAAAAGAATACATAGTGATAGTCTGGAGGGCCTGATTCACTAAATTGCTGCATGTGTGTGTGCATGTGCACATCTGCAGTGCTTTCAGGTTGTCAACATAAGGCAACCCCATTGATTTCATAGGGTTTTCTTAGGCAAGGAATACTCAGAAGTGCTACTCAGTTTCAGTTCAAAAGATTCACAGAAGGCATACAGACGCATAGAAAAATAATTCAGAAACAGAAAATATAAATGAAATGCCATTTCAACACATCTCTGATATAGCCTCAAATACAAGTGGTCCCTGGGCCTACACTGCTGAGACATCATTCTTACCTCCAAATGGGCCTTTCGATTTCTTAAAAAAGGGGCAGTGTCCCTACTTCTGAGTCCAGGGAGAATATTTCACACACAAGTGTAATAATAATAATAATAATAATAATAATAATAATAATAATAATAATAATA
>NC_056524.1:136973535-136992300 GCF_019175285.1 Sceloporus undulatus | reverse complement strand
GATTTATTTACAGCTCGTCCTGTCACAAGGAATCTGGGCAGGTTACAACAGTAAAAATACATTAAAAATACAATAAAATTCAAAAAAATTACAGCTATGCTTATAGGTTTTGAATAGGGTATCGTTCCTTCTTCTTCCCACCTGAGACTGAGAGAGAAAGACATACTCTGTTCTCAGAGAGAGAGCTTCTTTCTGGCACCAAGGCCAGCACAATCTCATACTAGGTACATTTCTGTTACACTTCTATTTTACGCCTCTTTATCAAGGACATGAAACCAGAGGAAGGTGCAACAAAGCTATGAAACAGTTAAAATGGGCCTTAAAGCAAGCCAATATATAGATCACCAATCTTCCCCAAATACAAATCACTTACATAGGCCTTCCAATAGGAGGGACAGGGTTTCCTCCTCTCCCAAGTTTTAAAAACAACATGCTTAGTTTTTTTAAATAATAGTAATAATAATAATAATAATAATAATAATAATAATAATCAATTTTTCCCAAGGGGAATGGCGTGTTTTTCCCTACACCAGAGAAAGCAAAGACTCAGAGAACAATGACATAAACTGAAAAAGCTGTATGTGTACAAGACCCAAATGATAAAGCTTGGATTACTATTCAAGGAATAGTACTCAGGGAATTGCACTTTTTCAAAGTGGAATGATAAAGGAAGAAATTTAAAGTAGAAAAGCTAAGGAAGGAGAGAGGGTTGTTAATGAAATATAACACATTAATACTGACTGAAATAAGAAAGAGAAGGAGAATAGAACCAAACAGATTGAAAATCAAGACAAGAACTTTTCCCCAAAATCCACAGGGGTAAAAAACCATGTGTAATTAAACTGCCTGCCTGTTCCATATAAGATAAAGGAAAAACAAGAAACAGACAGACAAATAGGGGAATAATATCTAATATCAATATTAGATATTGATATGAAGCACACGGAGAAACACACCAGAAGAACTAAAGGACAATATAAACCAAATGCAAATAAATAATTTTGTTTTACTAACTAGGAGAAAGGAAAGGTGAACTAGTATTTACTGCCTAAATGCTACACAGCAAACACACAGAGAGAAACCTAAGAAGGGAAATAACACACTAACAAACATGAGAGTGGCATCTTGAATAGAATAAATATTTTTTTTCATTGCTAGAAATATGTGAGTGGGATTTAGAAATAGTAGACAGAATGTGAAGTCAACTCAGCACCAAAAGCAGGAATGCTTGACACAGAATGACTGAACAACTGAGTGAGAGAAGCTTGAAGCAGCGGCAAATTTTCTAAGTCACAATCCTTCTCCAAAGCACAGTGATTGCTAAAATGTGCAGTAGGATCAGAAAGTGGAACTGTCAGGCACTCAGCTGAGCCTTCTGTCCTTTTCCTCTTACCCATACTCTGCATTTTCACAAAAATAAAAAAGTAAAATTTCTTCAAAGTGTCTGCTATTCTAAAGCAGAAACTTCTAGCAAATCTTAGTGCAGGGCTTGGTTCTAGTTTTGGCTGCTTTCAAATTAAGTCTGTTTTGTCGTGAGAAGAAACAAAACTAATCGAGCAAAAGGGCCCAAGCTCGACTCAGGCTTGCATCCTTCCGAGGTCGCTAAAATGAGTACCCAGACTGTTGGGGGCAAATTAGCTTACTTGCTAATTAGCTTACTTGCTGTTCACCGCTATGATCTTTGGAATAGCGGTATATAAATAAAACAAATTATTATTATTATTAGAAAGAGCCCCACTTGCCTTTGGACTCTATCTAAATGTAATGCACATCACCATCATCTAATTCTATCCATTTTAGCATGATCAACAAGAAGTCTAGGTTTTGTTGTGGTGATGGTGTGCCTTCAAGTCATTTCTGATGTATGGTAACCCTAAGGTGACCCTATCACAGGATTTACATGGCAAGATTTGTTCAGAGGGGGGTTGCCTTTGACTTTCTCTGAGGCTGAGGAAGTATGACTAGTCCAAGGTCACCTACTGGGTTTCCATTGCTGAGAGGGGATTTGAATCCTGATCTCCAGTTTCATAGTCCAGTGCACAGTACACCATGATGGCTTTTTATTTCCCAGTATGCACATCCAATTCTGGACTGTATTATAGAAATCTACTGAAGTAATTGTTTTTTCTAATTTTTGTCCAGCTGTTTTTCTTCACACAGCAGGCTCTCTGTGCTCACCACGTATTGTCATTAGTTATTGCCATAGTAAGCTTCCAGTGTCCAACCTAATCATATGCTCAGTTGCTAGCTGATATATTTGAGACTGCATGATTGAGATTGCATTTGTGGCCTTGGTGATGTGTTACAATCACAAAGAACAAACCAAACCAAATAACCTGAAAATAGAGTTACTTAACTTGGATGATTGAATCTCTAGAGAATAATTTTGAATTCAATATGAGGCCCCTATTATCAAATTAACACATTTCAAGAGTTATGTGACCACTCCACACCACCAAGAGCAGCTCATGCAAAGCTTTGGTATAAGGTGGTTGTATTAATAGAATTTTCCTAACTTACCTGATACTATTAACAGTGAATAGAGATGTAACAAAGGATATAACACAAAGGATCAGTCAAAGGATGTAACATAAGGTCCGATGGAGTCATGTCAATAAGACTTAGGGAAAACCAATGAACATAACCATTATCCAGATTATATTCCAATAGAACTGCTGCAATCCACCTGTACAGAATCAGATTTCATGCTAACTAAAATCTGCCAACAAATATGGAAAACAAAACAGTAGCTCACAGGTTGGAAACAATCAATGTACATTCCCATCCACAAAAAAGGAGACACAAAAGATTGCAGTAACTATAGGATCATTGCATTAATTTCCCACACAAGCAAAGTTATGCTCAGAATTTGGGGATTCTGTTGGTACACCATCCACCCCGTTGTCTAGCAGAAAGATACTTACACTGAGGCCAGCTGGAGTGGCATGACAGTAGCACAGGAGACGTTCCCATATTGGTAACACCAGAGAAACTGTGCAGTGGAACATCGGAACATCGGGGAGCAAGGCCTTTAACAGCACTAGATCCATCCCCAGATTCAGCTGCTAGCAATGTCGGAACATTTGAACACTGGGAAGTGGGGCCCACCAACAATTTGTGCGAAAGGGAGTGAGAGTGGAGCCCGCTTCACACTCCCTGTGCCTTAATTACCCAGTAACATTGGGGCAGGCATGATAACACCACAGGAGGTGTGGTGTTTAGTGAGGGTATGGGGAGAGAAGGGAAGAGAAGGGCGGAATGTCCATTAATAAGGGAAGATTATGTGTGGCCAGGAGTGATCTGGGAGCGGCAATTGAAGTTGTATGGGGTAAAGGACAGTATGATGAGAACAGTGTGGAATTTTGTTACAACAGAAGGCAGGATTGATGTTTGAAAGCTATCTTGCCTTCAATTCACTCTGTTACCCAAAATGAATTAGAGAGCATATCACCCTTGCCACAGAACCTTTCCTTGCTCCTTTGCAATGCCAGGTCGGTCAAAAATAAAATACATATTATCTATGTTTTTCTCATAGATGAGAAAGCCGACTTGGCGTATTTTATGGAGACCTGGCTGGGGGAACGATAGTACCACCACTTGGGCACATGCTCTTCCAGCTGGGTACTCCGTGTGTGAGCAAGAAAGGGGATGTTGGCAAGGGGGCAAAGTGGTCTTGGTCTACAGAAACAATCTTACCTTGACCAGGACACCTATCTGGAAAACAAACCACTTTGAGTGCATGTATCTAAGCCTGAGGCCTGAGGATAGTTTGGGGATTCTGTTGGTACACCATCCACCCCATTGTCTAACAGATTTCCTAACCGAGCTGACACAACTGGTCTCAGAGTTGCTATTGGAGTCGCCCAGATTCTTAGTCTTGGGTGACTTCAACATCCCACTCAAGACCAGTTTGACAAATCTAAGAGGTGCGGATCTGAAGTTCATGGAGTCCATGACAAACATGAGCCTATCCCAATTGGTCATTGGGCCCACACATTGTGCAGGTTATACCCTTGATGTGGTCTACAGTATGGAAGAGGAGTGTCCGTGGGTGGAGGTAATTAATACCACCGCATTGTCATGGATGGATCATTTCCTGGTCAAGGTTGAACTGAAGGTCACTGTTCATCCTGTTGGGGGTGGAGGACCCATTAGAATGGTCTGCCCTTGATGGCTAATGGAGTCAGTAAAATTCCAGAATGCCCTAGATGTTTTACTGGTTGGTAATGCCAGTTGGTAATGTTGAAGCCTTGGTTGATACCTGGAATAATGATCTCACCCAAGGCTATTGACATAATTGTTCCCAAGCGTCCCTTCCAACCCACTCCTAATCGGAAGTCCTGTTACACTAAAGAGCTCAGGAATATGAAGCAGGCTGGACAACAACTAAAGTGCTATTGGTGGAAAACTCAACTCTTATCTGACAACACATGCCATAAGAAATTTATTTGTTCTTATGGAATGACAATACGTGCAGTGAAGAAATCCCTCTGCTCTGCACATATTGTGTCTGCAAATTCTCATCCAGAAGAACTGTTTAGGGTAGTAGGGGATCTGACACTGATTCCATCTGCACAGATGGACCTTCATCTAGGCACAGACAGGTGTAGTGTGACCCTCTTAGTGCTATTGGATTTCTCAGCAGCTTTTGACACGATTGACCTCTTGGAACACCTGAGAGAGTTAGAAATTGGAGGCACTGAATTGCAATGGTTCTGTTCCTTCCTTTTGGGCAGAATCTAGAGGGTGATGCTTAGGGACAGTCACTTTGCAAAAAAGGAGCTTAATTGTGGCAGTCCCTCAAGACACCATCTTGTCCCCAGTGCTATTCAATATATATATATATATATATATATAGTGCTGAGAGAGATCATCTGGAGACACGGGGCGGAGTATTATCAGTATGCTTATGACACCCAGATAAATTTCTCTATGTCTTGGTCTACAGCTCTGATGACAGATAGCATCTCTCCTCTCAATGAATGTCTTAAAGTGGACCAAATGAGGAAAAATAGATTAAAACTCAATCCAGACAAAATGCAGGTACTTACAGTTAGGCTCCCCAATCCAGGTATTGAGATTCACCAACCAGTCCTAGATGGGGTCACATTCCCCTTAAAGGATTGTGTTCACAGTCTTGGGATGCTCCTAGATCCTTCGCTCCAGATGTCAAATCAGATAGATGCGATGGTCAGGAGTGCCTGTTATCAACTTTGGCTGATATACCAGCTGCATCCTTTCCTGGAACCGGGGACCTAGAAACTGTGGTACACACACTGGTAACCTCACAATCTGATTTCTACAATGTGCTCTACATCGGGCTACCCTTGTGCCTAGTCCAGAAACTTCAGTTAGTTCAAAATATGGCAGCCAGGTGAATCACTGAAGACCTAGGAGTGACCACATAACACCCATATTAAAACTGCTTCACTGGCTGCCTATTAATTTCTGGGCACGGTACAAGGTGTTGGTTATTATCTTTAAAGCCCTACATGGCTTGGGTCCAACCTGCCTACAGGATCGCCTTCTTCTGTATAATCCACCCTGAACACTCAGGTCCTCTGGGAGGAAGCTATTGCAGCCTGTAAGAATCAAGTTGGCTGCAACTACCAAGAGCACCTTTTCTTCAACTCCTCCCAGATTATGGAACAGCCAGAGGAGATACATCAGATTATCACTTGTATGCCTTTAAAATGCTGTCAAGATGGATCTCCTCCAGCAGACCTTTCCTGGATAGTATATCTGGCCGCTAAATTGAACCCACCACCTTATGAATTTTCTGAAATCCCATTCAACCCTCTTCAATTAATTTAATGTATAGTTTTTAACTGCTATTGTGTTCAACTGATATTTTAAGGAGAGGGAAGGAATAATTGGGTTACTATATATGTACTGTATGGATTTTTAACTGTAAGCTGCTTCGATTGGTTCATCTTCAAAAGAATCTGTCATCTTTTCATCACTTTTATATAGTTTTTCCATGTATTATTTCTACTGACTTTTTACATTTATATGTAAAGCATCCTCATTCTTGGTTTAAATTTCTATTTGATTTGTCAGATCTTGTGGAACAGGTCTCTTGTTATTCCTTATTTGTTGTAGTCTTCTATTTCTATGCACTGATTATCATAGTAGTTCTCCTTGTCACTGTGCACAAGTCACTGAACGGTTGCATTCAGGTTTTTGACTTTATTTCTGTCACTTTTTATTTTTGTTTCCCATCTATCCTTAATGGTTTGAAGAGTTTCCTCTGTCATCCAATGATTTTAGCTCCATGTACAGTGCACCCTTGTTTTATGAGGGGGAATTCGTCCCCTCCCCCACATAAAACAAAAAACGCATATGCTCAAGGCCCATTAAGTAATGGGGCTTGTGCTCGCGGCGGCTTGTGGCAGCGGCAGCACGCACGTGCCATTGGTACACACACCATTGTTTCTTGCAGCACATGGCACTGGAAGAAACACCACTGTAGTGTATAATGCTTCTGCGTATGACGTGGGCACACTGTATATGCATTCCTCCCTGACAATATCACTGGCTTCAGCCCACAGTTCTGGTTTTCAATCAATTAGGCTGAATAGTGCAAATCTTGATTTAGTAGCTTGATTTGTGCCACAATCTGCTGCTTATCTTACGTTTGCAGAGAGAATGGAGCTTCTTCTTCCAATGATGTAGTTTATTTGATAGCCTTATTGGCCATCAGTTGATGTCCATGTATTCAATTTCTTGGATCTTCAAAAAGAGATTTACTGTGCCTTTCTCTGTGTATTAGTAACAAGTGTTAGCTATGGTGCCACTGTTGTTGTTTCTAAGAGATCCTTCACCAGTGTGTCACACACACACACACACACACACACACACACACACACACACCAATACTGCTGCTTCCCAGTTGCTGCTAGGCTCATTTAGTATGTTTCCTCAGCAAAATGCTGTCTGGCATGGGAGACCTAACCAGCAGCACTATTGCCCATATCATAGTTTTTTGCCTTACAGGAACATGGAACACCACCACCACAGAAAGATAGTACTATTGGCGGGAAATATATGTTTTTGAAATCTGCATATTTAACTACTGTGAAATGTAACTAATTTGTCAGTATTTGCATGGAAGATCTTTTATTATTATTATTATTATTTGATCAAGATATTACAGATTCCCATCACAATTAACTATTATATAGTTATACATTCTTGATCCTGAATTTTGATTTTTTCTACCCCCCAATACCTTGAAACCCCCCCTTCTCTGCCCTATATTACATTATATCCGTCAATGAGTTGCAATCAAGCTTCATTTATCCATATTCCCAAAAGATACAACAAGACTATTGATCCTAGAGCATCACATTACGTTTCGTTTTTCGCATAATCATATATTTTTTTCGAATTTTCCTCCCAGTCATCGGACCATTTGTCTTTTCTTAATAGTGCTAGTTTGTCCAGTTGTACCATACTCAACCATTTCTCTAACCAATCTTGAGTTGTTGGAGCACTTTTATCTTTCCATCGTTTGGCGTAACATAACCTTGCCGCCGTAAAAGCATACAACAAAAACTTCAAATTAATACGTTCACCTTTATCTTCTATTATATTTAACAGGAAAGCCTCCAGCTTAAAGTTAATTTTAATCTGTAAAATTTTTTGTATAGCATCATGAATTATTTTCCAATATTTATTTGCCACTGAGCAAGTCCACCATACATGATAATATGTTGCCATTGTGCTGGGACATTTCCAACAAAAACTTAAATTTCTCCCTTGCATTTTAGCTATTTTACTGGGAGAGTAGTGCCAGCGGTATAACATTTTATAAAAATTTTCCTTTGCATCCATACTACAAGTAAATCTCAAGTCTTTTCCCCATGTCCTTCGCCAGATGTCCAAAGGAATGCTATATCCTATGTTTTGCGACCATTTAACACATGTTTCTTTAACTACTTCTCCTTCTGTTTCTCTTTTCAAAAGTACTTTATACAATTTAGATATAGTAGCATTATTTGAATGTATAAGCACTTTATCCAATTCTGTTTCAATTTCATTTATTCCATTTTGCTCCCTATCCCATTTAAATCTTTCTTTTAATTGGTAGTATGTAAACCAATCTATCTTAATTCTTTTTTCTTCTAGTTCTATTATGGATAACATTTTTGGGGTGCCATTTGTCCATTCAAGTAACTCCTTATAACTAATTATCTTTTGTGTTCCTCCTATTCTCAGACCCCAAGCTTCCTGAGGAGAGATCCAGTTTGGCAGTTTGTTATAAAATTTCTTTTTTGTTCTCTCCCAAACGTGATACAATGGCGTTCTGATTACATGATCCCCAACTTCTTTATTTTTCAATTTCTTTTTGTATCCTAAATAGTTATGCCACCCACAACTCATATTGAATCCTTCTAATTTTAATAAATCATCATTATCACACAAAATCCAATCCTGTATCCAATCTAGCGCACACGCGTCATGGTATAGTTTTAAATCAGGTACCCCAAAACCCCCATTTTCTTTTAAATCTTTCATAACAATTCTTTTTATTCTGGGTTTCTTTTTATTCCATATAAACCCAAATAATTCTTTTTCCCACAAAATAAAAGTTTTTTCATTTTTGACTATAGGCAAGTTCTGGGAAAAAAACATGAATTTAGGGGAAATATTCATTTTGATTGTGGCTATCTTTCCCATTAATGATAAATTCAGTTTGGAATATCTTTCTAGTTCTTTTTGGATTTCTTTCCACAAAGTAATATAATTATTGTCATACAGTTCTGAATTTTTATTAGTCAGTGTTATTCCCAAATATCTGATTTTCTTTTGGATATGAAGCCCCGTTTTCAGAAGAAACAGCAAATTTTCTTCTTTCTTTAAGTTAATCGTCAAAGTCTGAGTTTTCTCTTTATTTATCTTAAGTCCAGAGAACTTACCAAATTCTTTAATTACATTAAGGATATCGTTGGTGTTTTCCAAAGGGTCTTCTATGATCAGTGCCAAGTCATCTGCGTATGCTAAGATCTTACTTTTAGAATTTATTTTTTTGAGTTTTGGTTGTTTCACTAGTGGTATTTTCTCCTCTGAGCTGAATTAACAAAATTTCTAAGGTTAATATAAAAATCAATGGGGATAAAGGGCATCCTTGTCTCGTACCTCGCTCAATATTACAAATATTGTTTTTTTTTCTATACTTACAAGAATCTGTGCGGTTTGTTTGTTATATATCATATCTATCCATTTACCAAATTTATCACCCATCTGGGTCGACTTTATTACCATTTTCATAAATTCCCAGTCAAGCATGTCGAACGCTTTTTCTGCGTCTAAGAAGACGCAAGCGCATTTTTTGGTAGGGTTCTCCGCATAGTATTCTATCATGTTGACAATAGATCTTATATTCTGCTTCATTTGTCTTTTAGGTAAAAAAACGGCTTGTTCTTTTTTAATCAGTTCTTGTAAAATCTTTTTCAGTCTGTTGGCTAGAATTGCCGAAAAAAATTTATAGTCAACATTGAGCAGGGAGATGGGGCGGTAGCTTTGGGGTATTTTAAGATCTTTACCAGATTTAGGTATCAGAGTTATAAATGCAGTAGTCCAGGATTCAGGGATATCACAAGTTATTATTTCATTTAACAATTCCAAAAATGGTAAGCATAACTCTTCTTGTAATATTTTGTAATAACCTATGCTCAACCCGTCAGGACCCGGAGCCTTATCCTGTTTCATTCCTCTTATAGTCTCTACTATCTCCTGCATTGTAATTTTATTATTCAAAAGTTCCCTTTGATTTTCATTAATTGCTGGTAATCTGTGTTTGTGTATATATTTCTCTAATTCTTCCGAAAAATTTTGGCCTTTTCCCTGTTCTTTATACAGGTTCTTATAATATCTTTCAAATACTGCCTTAATTTCTCTATTAGTCGTAATTCGTTTACCATTCTCACTCATTTCTGAGATTATTCTCTTTGCTCTCTGTTTTCTTAAATTATAAGCTAATAGTCTCCCACATCTGTTCCCCCATTCAAAATATCTTTGTTTTACACTCTTTAATTTTCTATCTAGTTCTTCTGACGTCATCACTGCTAATTGAGCCTGCAACACTTTAATTTCTGCCATTATAACTTTTCTATTCCTTTTGTTCTTTAGCTCCTGTTCTTTTTCTTGAATTTCTTTATTTAGAATCTCATATTTTAATTTCCATTTTTTCGTTTGTTCTATACTTTTCTGGATAAAAAATCCCCGCATGACGGCCTTGCTGGCATCCCATACCGTATTTAATTTCACACCATTATTTAGATTTTCTTTAAAATAAAATTCCAAAGTTTCCTTAGCCTGTTTTACTATGTGTGGGTTTTTTAATAAGTTTTCATCCAATCTCCAGTTTCTCTCTTTCTTACTCCTATACCATTCAATACTGATGGGGTTATGGTCTGATATTTTTTTTGCCAAAATATTCAATTCTTTCACCATTTTAATAAGATCTTGCAAAATCATTATCATGTCGATTCTAGACAACGATTTCTGGGAGTCCGAATAATATGTAAATTGTTTGGCAGATTCATTTTGGTATCGCCATATATCAATCAAATTTAAGGTGTCCATTAAAGTAAAAAGGAAGATCTATGTAATTTGTAGTTTTACTTTCTGTGAAACATGCTAATGGGGTTGAGGAAAATTTATAGTGCAGCCATATACTGCATGGTTAATTAATCCTCAAGGAATTTGCCATAGTTCAGAAACTCTAACTTGAATCTTGAAATGTCTGTTAATCTGAATATTTCTAATGCACAGAAAACTGCCTCCTCCATTTTCCATTTTTTTGGTATTTACCCTGTCCAACTCAATGTTTCTGACCTGAAGCAAAGAGACAGTTTACGTTTCTGATAATCTTTAGGTGATGGCCTTGTTAATTACTGAATGAAATAAAGTACTTTCCATTTTAATCTGTAATTAGTTGCCATGTGGCTTGAGTACCAATGCCACTTTAAACTGTCAGCCTTTGCAGGCAAGGAATCATCCATGACTCTTTTTACACAGTTATTTCTTTGATGTTTATTCTTCACAGCTGCAGCATCTCCCTGCATTTGCTTAGTAATTGACTGAAGATTTGCAGTCTGGGAAAAAACTTCAATTCCAGAGATTTGTGTCCTTATCCATTAATTTTATTTCTCATAAGGATGAATCCCTTTCCACTGCTGTTTCAATCACAGATTTCTCAGAGGCCAAGGCCAGGGCATATCTGGCAAGCTATATTGAGCTAATCTGTGATGATTTGCCAATATATCAGGTGGTTTTCTTAGGAGCTTATGTTTCACTTTCCTGTCATCAACAGTGAAACAGTAGAACCAGCAAGGTTTAGAATAGAAAGCACAATACACTTTGAAGGTATTCAAAGGTTATTTTCTATCAGAGAGAGTAAATTCCTCTGAAATTAACCATGTCTTCTGGCATACACTGAAAAAGGCTGAACCTCAGAAATACTAGTTCAGTCCATTATTCCTTAAGTCGTTCACTTAGCGGAGAGAGGGTGGGGGAGAAGACTGAGCTTCATACAGTACTAGACCTATTTATTGTGCATACCTTGGAATATACAAGCTGAAAATATCACTCAGTGTATGATAAATTTTATCCTAGACAGCATGCATTCCCTCCTTTTCCTTCCTTCTCTGCCACTGACAAGAAATCATTTTACTTATTCCAAAAAATTCATGAAATTTATCAGCATAGGTTGATGACAGAAAGGTCAGAAGTACTAATATATTTCATGCTTTTCATGGAAAATAATCGCATGATAGCTTGGCATAGAAAAAAAGAGAGACCCTCCTTGTGAACTGCAGAAACATGGAGGACTGTCTGGGCTTTGAACCTATGAACCACTTTGTCAACCAGTATGGTCAAAGAGTTAGGAACAATTTCCTGGACTTTACAATTAATCCAAAGAAAGAGGTGGATGTATAAGCAAACTGACCGTTACTATCACCTCCATTTCTAATGTGAATCTTGTGCTGGCCAAATGGCTGTAATAAAGTTATTATTATTATAATGTGAAAGTTGTGAAACCATTCAAGGAAACTTCTGTTTTTACCTACCATACGTATTAGCCTCTCACATACCAATATGCAGAATATAATGTTGCCCAGCTTCATAATTTAAAAGAATGCTACTTTATTAGATTTTATTAACAGAGTTAAGATGATGTAATAGATCTACATTTTGTCCTGTAACTCAAAACAGGAAGGCTGATAAGATTCAAAACTGATGTACAATATTCAAAATTAATTACATATTATTAATAGCAAATTACTCTAAAAGGTCATAGTCCTACCCTACCAGAAACTCCACCAAGGGAAGCTTACAGATTTCTGGCTACTGGGCATGGATGGAAAATGTGTGATCCTCAGATAATGTTGGATTGTAACTGTCACCAAATCTGCATGGTTATCACCAATCAAGCCCTAAATTGGCACGATCCATCATATCTGAGACACTAATGACTCCCTTTGCAGACATTTCTCCTAGATTCTCCAAGGATGCCCTCCTTAAGGACACTATCTGTCAACGATGGCATCAATCACAACATTTATAGTGGTTGTTCATCAGTTATAGAATTGTTCTCATTGCAGACTCAACAATACCATACTCTAAACAACCATTTTGGGATGGAGTGACAAAAGCATGCGTAAGCCTATTTAAGTGGGTTTTATGGGTCTAGAATTTAAGATGGAAAAAGATGGAAACACTTAATTGAGGTCCAAAACATAGTGCAGAAATAATCCAGTCTGAGACTGCTTTAACTGCCCTGGCTCAATGCTAGGGAATTCTGGGAACCCTCGTTTTGTGAGGCATTTAGCCTTCTCTGTCAGAGAGCTCTGGTACCACAATAAACTACAATTCCCAGGATTCTCTAGCAATGAGCCAGGGCAGTTAAAATGATTTCAATCTGGATTATTTCTGCACTGTGTTATATGCCTGTGCATATAAGAGCTGAAAGAGTGTTAGGGTGAGGACACATACACAAACTCAGTTCCCAGTCTTTCCTTCTCTACATACAAAGATCTTGTCCATTCTATGTTCACTCAGAAATCCCAAACTGAGCTTCTAATCAAGTTTTCTTTAACAGTATAAGGAAACCTTGCTCAGGAACCTGCTTTAGCTTTAGTAGGTTCCTCGATTTCACAGAGTGCTCTAATCACATGCAAGTGGAAGCAACTATCTTTTTTGGGGGGAAGATAAGATATAGGGCCCACCCTTGAGGAGTACCAGAAACATTGGCCCAAATCCAATGTTAAAAGATTTTAAATGAACCCATTTTGTAAGGAGAGCTTTGCACAGAAAACAACATTTTCTGTCCAGGAAATGGTATCTCCTGTGAAGAAAATGTCAGGGTATGCCAGTTTGCATTGTAAGTTGTGACTGGATAAATGTGTGGTAAATGGTAAGTGTAACCATGTTAGGTAAGCTTGCATTGTAAATTAACAGAGCAATTGACCAATCAGGCCAGGTGACTTTAGATATAACTGCCTAATATATGCCCATTTTTGCTCCCTCTTTTCAACCCTCATGTGAAAATCCTAAACTGTAACATAGGGATTCAGTCATATTTCGTTTTACTGAATTTCACTTTTTCTCAATACTTATAAGTTGTAACTTAGGGCCTCAACAGACAGGCCAAAATAAAGCTGCTTCAGGTCACTTTGGAGGTATAATAATAATAAATAAAATGTTTATTTCTATCCCGCTTTTTGCCAGGCAATCAAAGCGGCGTACAACAGGTTAAAATACATCCATATAATACATAATACCCCCCCTTAAAACAAGATTAAACAATGTAGAATTAAAAACTACATATTAAAACTGACTAAGCTAAATAAAAATCATCATGGGCAGAGTTCACTGGATGGGAAGTCTTATTTTGGCTGAGCATTTTATTCCGGGGCGCTTGCCGGAAGATCCGTCTTAATGGCCTTTTTAAAGCTTTCTAGATTGGTAATTTGACGGATCTTGTCTGGCAGTCCATTCCATAAATTGGGAGCGGCTGCAAGAATGTCCTCTGGGAGGTCGCCGTCAACCTGGTCTTTAAGGGCTGTAATAAATTCCTCCTCCCAGAGGACCTGAGTGTACGGGGCGATTATATGGAAGCAGGCGATCCCTTAGATAGGTTGGGCCCAGCCATGTAGAGCTTTAAAGGTGATAACCAACACCTTGTACTGTGCCTGGAAACTGATAGGCAGCCAGTGGAGTGACTTCAATATTGATGTTATATGGTCACTCCTTGCTGTTCATTTTTGCAAAGTTTAGAAATGTAGAAAGAAATTACCAATGTACCAATGCCAGAACAAACAAACAAACAAACAAAAACCTTTCATCTAGCAGGGAATTTCCCCACATTCCTGAACTTTTGAAAAATCTCTTTTGTACAACACAGATTTGCAGTAGATATGTATTTGTGGGGGGAAAACTTTATATTTTTATAAGAATGAAATCAACAAAGATAACATCCTAAGTCAGCTGCTTGCTGTAACATTTGAAAAACTCTATTGTCTTGCATTAGGCTGTAAATGCAAACATTTTAAAAAGAGGTAAGATGGAATGATTCTTCCCAGAAATAGTTGTTGTTTTAATTTAAAAGTATATAGTCAAGAACTGTAATTTATTTGTTTGTTTTCTCATGTGTAGAAGCAAAATAAGTTGATTTTAGAGGCAAAACACTTTGAGGTGAAGCAGACTTTAGCTCTCATTGGTCGGGCCAACTTCGTTTTGTCATGGCAAATTTCTATATGTTGAGAATGAGTGGCTGGCATCCATGTCAGGGCCTAAGTTGGTTAAATAATTTCATCAACCTTCCAGCATACCTGGACCAACTGATCCTTGTGTTCGTTTGTTTTTGTGGTTTTATGTTAGACCAAAAAGTGCTTTGTGGCATGAGGGGTTGTTGGGGGGGGTGTGATATCAGGGTCCACTGGAAGTCTCCTCCATGCGTTATTAGTTTATGATGGTTTGGGTTATAGTGATGGACAACTGGAGAATTGTTGTTATTCTTGTGAAACAGTTTTGTTTAATGGCTAGAAGTGGGAGGAAAGGAAGGAGAAAGGTAAATTTGTTATTTGAGCCCAAGTTCACTCTTGTAGAGAACAAATGAGAGGGGTGAATGCGCAGGGAAGGGAGGCTAAGTGTGAAGGGGGGTATTGTGGTTATTTTGCAGCCAATTGGACTTCTACTTGTCTTGTTACCATATCGCTTGTGTGCTCTGCCATGAGACCATGGAAGCCTGGTTATTGATTAGATGTAAGATGGGGCATCACATTTAGGAGTGGTCATTTAATCCCCTTCATATAGTTCTTATAAGATATCCGAGAGCCAAGAATTCCGTTATTCACATTTGCATGGCATTGCAGTATATTATTGTTAATTACCAAGGCTAAGGTTTCTACATGAGGCATTTAATTACACTTTCAGAGACAGAGTTCAGTATTTACTTTGGAAAGAGTTTCCCCCTTGTCTTTAATTGAAGGAGATTAGGATGTCTTTATGGTACATGAAGGCATAATATTGTTATCTACGCCATCTGCCCCCTCCTAAAATATTTACAGCATGTGCTGTATTTACACCTCCTTTGAAGAGAAGTGCCTGGTAGAGTACACAGAGGTGGAGAAAATTGCTGTGTAGATAGCAGAAGGCTAATACACTGGCAATAATAGTTTGAGTTCCCACGCAGCCAAAAAGAGGTCACAGGAATGTAGCATGTATATTTTTTAAATAACTTTTCTGTGTTCTTTTCTTAGTTAAAAGACACCGACAACATATTGTCATGCTGCCAGACACATCTCCCTAGTCCATAATGAATCTGAATATCTTACATGTCCTTTGACATATGTAGTTAGCATATAATAGGCTCTCATTTGGTCCTTCTTCTTAAGACACAGAACCATATAGATCATCTTGCTTTCTAAGGGTCCGAACAGACAGGCCAAAATAAAGCTGCCGGGTCACTTTGGAGATATGCGTTTAAATGACACATGTATCTTAAGAGGCCAGAAGTGGCACCAAAGCTGTGTCCCAGTCTTTAGGACTAGAGCAGGCTTTGGTGCAACTTCCGGCCTCTTAGGACGTATGCTTCATTTAAACAGCATACCTCCAAAGTGACACAAAGCAGCTTTATTCTGGCCTGTCTGTTTGGGCCCTATCTCACAGTTATAGTCATAGATGAAGACGCTGGACCTTACAACACAGGGCTCCAGGAACGGGATGAGAACAGAACAGAAGGGGCCAGGAACAATGGAGAATGAGTGGAGAATGCATTTTACTTCACACAGAAGTCCCCATTCTGTTCTATTCCCTTCCCTTCTTCTTTGGGACTGTTCTTGTTCCATTCCTGAAGCCTGTGTGGTAAAGTCCTTGGTCTCAACTTTTACTAGGCTGATACACATGTGTGGGATAGGGTGGCTGGTCTCTTGTTTCTCACACTTTACTGTACATGATCTGCTGATGAAATGTACCAATATCCTAACAGTTTTGTCACTAAATTGGCTACAGATAGGTAGAGTCAAACATTTTATATAACATTAAAAAGTAGCATGATTCATGTAGCACACACTAGAAAGGTATGACAAACTTCTCTTGAAAGCCTGCTGAAAGACCCCTGGTTTAAGAAGCTAATGCATTGATGTATGCATAGATTAGACAGAATATTGCAGAGCATTAGTATTGTGATTCATATGGTCTGGCTACTTGTATCCATTAGCTACCCTCAGGTTTACCTCAATTAGAGCAACAGAGGACACATGGCAGAACTTTCCATATTGATTTAAATATATGGGAGGAATGATATGAGAAAGCCTTCCATTGAGTTACCTGGATCCTACAATGTTTAAGGAATTAATTTAAAGGTAATATAGCAGATTTGTTGATGAGAAATATTTAGACAATTTAGATTTAAAAAACCCAGCCAGCCAATCTGAAGAGAAGAGAGAAGAGAAGAAGAGAGGTTTCCATGGATTTGGACTTTTAAAATTATTACAACCATTCATTTGGGTAAATCTGACTGAAGGAGTTACCGTACAACAATCTCCCTCTTCAAATTTCTTTACTACCATGACATAGCAGACGCATTCTGAACCACCAAAGTTGCTGGATAGTTTTCTAGAGCAGGCCTGTTTAGAGTATATTACAATGTTCTGGATGATGATCATGCCCAAAACTACCTTCTTGAGAATGGCTACATCTAGTAAAAGGCACTCCTAGTCACTGCTGTCCATAGAACAGTCAGGAGCAGGACAATTGAAATAACACCTTAAGATGTAGCTGAGTCATGAAAGTGTTCAGCCCCATTTAAGGCAGCCTGAACACTTATTCTCAGATCAGCCTTGGGCATAACCATTTCCTGCATTAGATTTCAGTTTGTTCCCCACAGTATGTTCTCAAAGCCAGTCTACTATTTCTGCTACCTTCATTGAATCCATATAAATTTATTTCTTACCTTTTGAGAAAACATCCATTGAATGACACTATTACTGACATGTCAATGCTTAGTAGAAGAAAGAACAGGGATAGTAAAAAGTTGATTTCTTTCACCATTGTGCCACAGAAAAGGACCTAAATTGATTCTGCTGTGTGCATAACATTTTTTTTCTCCAGCACCTTCCAGCCATTATCACACATATAGAAAGATTTTATCTTTATGTAAACCATGGAAATGGACAAGATCATTTAATTGGAAAAGAATATCTTAATTGGAAGACAGGACTGATTATAATAAATAATAAATAATAAAAGTTTTATTTATATACCGCCCCCTTCTAGATCAGGGCGGTTTACACATAAGAATACAACATAAGAATACAAACAACAACCACAACAATCCAATAAAAACAACACAACAGCAATATAAAACAGTATAAAACCCCGTTAGCCCTCCTCTTTGCCACAGGAGAGGAAGGGAGGCCCACTGAACCTATTCGGGCAATGCAAGGTGGAAAGAAAGGCTTTCAAGTCCTTCTAAATTGGGCCAGGGAGGTAATCGAGCGGAGCTCTAGGGGCAGCGTGTTCCAAAGGGCCGGAGCGGCGATGGAGAATGTCCTCCTCGCAGTGGAGGACAGCCTAGCCCCTGGCACCCCTAGGAGTTGCTGCCCAGATGTTCTGAGGGTGGGGCGGAATGTATGGAGAGAGGCGTCCTTCAGGTACCTGGCCCCAAGCCATTTAGAGCTTTATAGGTCATCACCAACACCTATATTGTGCCCGGAAGCGAATAGGCAGCCAAGCAGACTTTTTAAGCACAGGTGTAATATGGCTGGCCCTGGAAGACCAGTGACCAGCCTGGCTGCCATATTCTGTACCATTTGTAGCTTCCGGGTTTGGTATAAGTTTGCCCCATGTAGAGTGCATTGCAGAAATCCAATCTCGAGGTTACCAGAGCATGTACTACCGTTTCAAGGTCCCCCTGGGCCAGGTATGGGTGCAGCTGGCGAATAAGCCGAAGCTGATAACAGGTGTTCTTGACCATCGCATTCACCTGAGCAGTCAGGTGAAGCGACGAGTCAAGAAGCACCCCAGACTGCCACAGAGTCCTCACAGGAAGCGTGACCCCGTTCAGGACAGGTGGAACTACCGCCATTCCTGGACCAGGGAACCTATCAAAAGTACCTCCGTTTTCTCTGGATTCAGCTAGAGTCGGTTTTCCCTCATCCAGCCCATTACTGACTCCAGCACCCACGAGAGGAGAGACGCCATCCCAGTCACTGCATCAGACGGAGACATAGAGAAAAGATTTGGGTGTCCATA
>NC_056524.1:136963408-136973510 GCF_019175285.1 Sceloporus undulatus | reverse complement strand
TCTTATTTGTGGCCGAGCATTTTATTCCGGGAAGGCTTGCCGGAAGAGATCTGTCTTAATGGCCTTTTTAAAGCTCTCTAGATTGGTAATTTGATGGATCTCGTCCGGCAGGCCATTCCATAAGTTGGGAGCGGCTGCAGAGAATGTTCTCTGGGAGGTCGCCATCAACCTGGTCTTTAAGGGCTGTAATAAATTCCTCCCAGAGGACCTGAGTGTACTGGGCGGATTATATGGAAGCAGGCAATCCCTTAGATAGGTTGGGTCCAAGCCATGAAGGGCTTTAAAGGTGATAACCAACACCTTGCCCGGAAACTGATAGGCAGCCAGTGGAGTGAGCAATATTGGTGTTATATGGTCACTCCTTGCTGTTCCTGTGACCAACCTGGCTCCTAAGCCGCACCCGCATATAACGCAGTGCACTGTCATTAGTAGGGAGGAAGTAAGAAGACAAACAGTGCTGGATTGATATGATGAGAGGAAAAATGCCCCATTACTTTCATGGAACAAGCTGTAATTCAAAGTTATTCTGCCCGAAAATATGACTGAGTGGTCATTGTTAGGCTCTTCTAAAATTTTATAATATGCACATTCTTTTATACTATGTGAACGTTTTATGAAGTGAGGTTTCCAGAAGATGGTTGTCATTACATAACATAAAGAGCTCCTGAATGAAATAAAATTTGGTTCCCTGTAATATGGAAGAAGTCAAGCAAAATGACTGCACTGGCAAATTTTTGGCCTAAACACTCTACATTTGGTATATGAAGGAACAAAATGTTTGAGGCTTCAATCCCCAGGGTTATCCGTGCACAAAAATGTGAAGAAATTTTTTGTGTTGTCTCTCCCCCCCCCCTCCGCTCAAGAATGGCAGGTATTGATCTATTATTCATCATTATATCATTTATCTATTTATGTTTTCTGTTTTCTTGGTCTTTTCTTTTTTTTCCAAGTGATAAACATTGGAATATACTTTATTTTTATTATTATGCTATTTATACCCGCCCTTCAGCTTAAAGCTACAGAGCAGTTTACAATATTATTTTTATTAGATGGTTCCTGCCCTGAGGCTTACATAAAAGATACAACACAAGGAGAAGGAAGGTGGTGGGAAAGGGATGAGACATGGTTATTCTCTCCTCGAGGCCTGGACAAGGCATATGGACTGGAGGGGGCTTTCTTCTTCAGCTAGCCTGGTGGAGCTGGGCTGCATGTTCACTCCCTCACAGCAAGGATGACAGAATCAGGAGGGAGGCACCCTTTCTCAGGCTAGCCTGGGGGGAGGGCCTGCCTGTTCACTTCCTCACAGGCTGAAGGATGACATTATCAGGGAGGAGGGCTCTCTATCTCAGTAGCGGTGGAGCTGGGCCTGCCTGTTCACTCCCTCACAAGCTGAAGGAGACAGTATCATGGAGGGAGGGCTCCTATCTTCAGCTAGCCCGGGGAGCTGGGCTGCCTGTTCACTCCTACAGCCAAAGATGAAAGTTACCATGGAGGGAGGGATTCTACTTCGGCTAGCCCTGGCAGAGCTGGGCCTGCTGTCACTCCCACAGGCCGAAGGATGACAGTTATCATGGAGGGAGGGCTCTCGTACTTTATGCTACACATTGGCTGCTCATTTTGCTTCCGCTGTGCTAAGTATTTTTCGGCATACTAGTGGCTTCATAATTATTTCCCACACAACCTTTTCCTTCCTTTTCAGATCATTTTTTCCTCCACACCATCCCACCAACTCACAGTCATATAACTGAACATGTCTGTAGTACAGACTGTTACAGCCTCAGAAACAAAGTGACAAGGCAGGAAATTTTGTTAAAATAAATTATTAGGAGCTACTACCCAACTATTCTTGGTTACTTCCACGACTTTTAATTTTCATAATCTCACTTCAATAGATCCACCCAATTCCCCCCCCACCACACATCACATAACTTTTGAGAAAGAACCTGGATTGATGAATAGCTGTTTGGTACAAAGGGGATCCAACAAGAAGAGGTGGAAAGCCGCTGAAGACGAATATCCACCCACATCCTTTGACTGAAGACTTTCTAATGTCTCTGAGCTTCACAGATATCAGTTAGACATGTTCCAAAAGAGAGACAGAAGTACACTCCACCAGATAACACATAAACAACAAAGAACTCCTTTTCATTCTTTGCTCAACAAAGATGTGGCTTGATCTCTGCTCCATTTGCCCTTATAGAAAATAATCAACAGCTGAAGATATGAGCCAGTGAGACAGGAAAGATCTAACAGTTTTCTGCAACAAACAGAAAAGTTTTCATTTGGTCAAACAATTAGAATTAAAAACAACACAGTAACTACTCAGTTGGAATTTGGCCAAAAGCCTTAAATGATGCCACTTCAGCAGCATGTTAGTGTGCAAAAACTTCCAAGGCATGGTGAGGGATTGATGACCTGGAATGTTTTAAATCCTCTAAAAAGAGAGGCAGAGCAAAATCATAAAGAAGTAAATCTACTCCAGGACCCCACAATATAATTGTACAGAATCAAATGTGAATTTTGGGGTCTGTCACCTGGAAGACCATGTACTGAGCAGAGCTGCCAAATATTCAGTCTAGATATTGTGTGTGTGGGGGTGTGTGTGTTGTGTGTGTTGGGGTGTGCGTGTGTATTGGGGGATATAATGCTATTGGAAGCTCTCAAGAAAATGATGTATTTCACGGGGAGTGTGTAGTGCATTGCTAGTTTGACTGTGGGAACTAATTAAAGCATGATGTTCACATTTGCTAGCTTGAGCTCCAACAAAAGTGAAATGAATAAAAGACAGAATACTGTGTTCCACGTGAAAAGTGTATAGTGTTAAATTTATATCACCATTAAAGGTTCCTATGAGCTCCAAGTTTCCATCTCCAGAGGAGCTAGGCATCACTTTGATTTCCCTTTCTAGACTTGCCTCTTTTCAATCAACTCCAATCGGGGTAATAATTTTGCATTTGAAATTATCAGAAACCTTGAGAAATACTGGATCATTAGTCACTCAGAAATGCTTCTCAAGCAGATGTCTGTTGTTTGAATTCATTAATTGGAGTTCTAAGCTAACTTTATTCCAATCAGAAGATACATCAAAGTCAGGGTTCTTGCCAAAATAGAGAGCTGGTACATCTGAAGGTAAGAGAGTTCAGGAAGACATTCCACTGCCTTCGGATGACAGAAAATGGTTTTCCCACGAGTCCACGCTCAAGTCAAAGCTCAACAGCACCCAAGGAAGCTATGATATATTGGCAATTGAAGCAAAAGAAAAAGTAAAATGCATATGCAATTTTCCACTCTTAAAATACAAAATCATAAATGAAATATTGCTAAAATTGTTGTTTCAGGAAACACCAAAGGTGACCAGCCCACTCGCTTCTGGTAGGGACAGCCATGAAGGCGGGTTAAAATATCTAAAAATTGCTGTGTATAAGAGATGCAATGTGCTTCCCATTTAAATGAATAGAGTCTCCAGTAATAGCTATTGTGAAAAAATGTTTTACTGTATGAGAAAAATGACAAAGATTCACTTACAAACACTGCAAAATCAGGGAAAGTAAAGTATCCACAGTTGAGCCTTAACACCAGTTACATTTGTTTCAACTATACAAAACAATCTGTTTCTACGTTGAAGGTGACTTCACCCTATCCTGAAGACATTTATCGGCATTAAGTCTCTTGGATTTCAATGGAACTTACTTCCATTTAAGGGCTTAGAACAGCAACCTAAGAAATACAGTCAAAGAAAAACAAAGAGATTTAAGTTGCAGTTCTTCAAGCATTTGTTCGGTGGAGCCCAAGCAAAATCAATGAAGTTTTTTTCAGTATCTGTAAATAATTCATGCAGAAAGTTCTTGGGAAATCAAAAACAAGTTGGGAGCTACCAAAACTCTCTTTTGTCACCGTCATCACACTAGCCTTTCCTAAAACCGGGGATCAAAGAGACATACAAAAAAACAATATAACATAAAAAATATGAAGGGATCATAATAAAATAGAATTGGACTGTTCGACATAAACACAATTTAAAACATACAATAAAATTATAAAACCAGTTTAAAACAATACAAGGCCAATGGAAAGTCAAGAAATTGGAAGCATTTTGGGCCCCCAGAATGGAGTTCAAAGTGAAGCTTCTGAGAAGGCCTAGAACTGGATACGGTTGTTGGGCAAGCCCAAAAACAAAGACAATTAAGTACAAGGCAGGTTAAACTGATTCGTACGGTGGGTCAAACAGAGCAGCAGATGAACAGCTGCGAGGATGGCAATGCATGAGACGAATCCTGGCATGGACCAGCACACCCACTGATAAATGAACCAACCCCTCCTCTCTCTCCTCTCTCTAATATAAAAATATAAAAATAGACACATACACACACACACACCACCACCACACGAACAAGTTTTTCCGAGAACCAAAGTTTAAAAGAATACACAGTGAGGCGGAGGGCCTGATTCACAAATGCTGCTGGGTGTGCAGGGCACATCTGCATTGCTTTCAGGTTGTCAACAAAGGCAACCCCATTGATTCATAGGGTTTCTTAGGCAAGGAAACTCAGAAGTGCTACCAGTTCAGTTCAAAAGATCACAGAAGGCATACAGACGAATAGAAAAATAATTCAGAACAGAAAATATAAATGAAATGCCATTCACACACTCTGATAAGCCAAATACAAGGGGTCCCTGGGCCTACACGGCTGAGACACATTCTTACCTCCAAATGGGCCTTTCGATTTCTAAAAAAGGGGCAGTGTCCCTACTTCTGAGTCCAGGGAGAAATCACACACAAGTGGTTATATAATAAATAATAATAAATAATAATAATAATAAATAAAAAAAATAAGATTTATTACAGCTCGTCCTTCACAAGGAACTGGGCAGTTACAACAGTAAAATACATTAAAAATACAATAAAACAAAAAAATTACAGCTATGCTTATAGGTTTTGAATAGGGTATCGTTCCTTCTTCTTCCCACCTGAGACGGAGAGAGAAAGACATTCCTGTTCCGAGTAGAAGAGAGAGCTGCTTTCTGGCACCAAGGCCAGCACAATCTCATACTAGGTACATTTCTGTTACACTCTATTTTACGCCTCTTATCAAGGACATGAAACCAGAGGAAGGTGCAACAACTGGGAAACAGTTAAGGGGCCCTAAAGCAAGCCAATAATAGATCACCAATCTCCCCAAATACAAACACTACAAGGCCTTCCAAGAGGAGGGACAGGGTTTCCCCCTCTCCCAAGTTTTAAAACAAAACATGCTTAGTTTTTTAAATAATAGTAATAATAATAAAAATAATAATAATAATAATATAATAAATAAATTTTTCCCAAGGGGAATGGCGTGTTTTTCCCTACACCAGAGAAAGCAAAGACTCAGAGAACAATGACATAACTGAAAAGCGGTATGTGTACAAAGACCAAATGATAAAGCTTGGATACTATTCAAGGAATAGTACTCAGGGAATTGCACTTTTTCAAAGTGGAATGATAAGGAAGAATAAAGTAGAAAAGCTAAGGAAGGAGAGAGGGTTGTTAATGAAATATACACATTAATACTGACTGAAATAAGAAAGGAGAAGGAGAATAGAACCAAACAGATTGAAAATCAAGACAAGAACTTTTCCCCAAAATCCACAGGGGTAAAAAGCCATGTGTAATTAAACTGCCTGCCTGTTCCATATAAGATAAAGGAAAAACAAGAAACAGACAGACAAATAGGGGAATAATATCTAATATCAATATTAGATATTGATATGAAGCACACGGAGAAACACACCAGAAAAACTAAAGGACATATAAAACCAAATGCAAATAAATATTTTGTTTTACAACTAGGAGAAAGGAAGGTGAACTAGTATTTACTGCCTAAATGCTACACAGCAAACACACAGAGAGAAAACCTAAGAAGGGAAATAACACACTAACAAAGAAGTGGCATCTTGAATAGAAAAAATATTTTTTTCATTGCTAGAAATATGTAGTGGGATTTAGAAATAGTAACAATGTGAAGTCAACTCAGCCCAAAAGCAGGAATGCTTGACACAGAATGACTGAACACTGAGTGAGAAGAAGCTTGAAGCAGCGGCAAATTTTCTAAGTCACAATCCTTCTCCAAAGCACAGTGATTGCTAAAATGTGCAGTAGGATAAGAAAGTGGACTGTCAGGCACTCAGCTGAGCCTTCTGTCTTCCTCTTACCCTACTCTGCATTTTCACAAAAATAAAAAAGTAAAATTTCTTCAAAGTGTCTCTATTCAAAGCAGAAACTTCTAGCAAATCTTAGTGCAGGGCTGGTTCTAGTTTTGGCTGCTTTCAAATTAAGTCTGTTTTTTGCGTGAGAAGAAACAAAACTAATCGAGCAAAAGGGCCCAAGCCGACTCAGCTTGCATCCTTCGAGGTTGCTAAAATGAGTACCCAGACTGTTGGGGGCAAATTAGCTACTTGCTAATTAGCTTACTTGCTGTTCACCGCTAGGATCTTTGGAAGAGCGGTATATAAATAAAACAAATATTATTATTAGAAAGACCCACTTGCCTTTGACTCTACTAAATGTAATGCCATCACCATCATCTAATCTATCCATTTTAGCATGATCACAAGAAGTCTAGGTTTTGTTGTGGTGATGGTGTGCCTTCAAGTCATTCTGATGTATGGGTAACCCAAAGGTGACCCTATCACAGGATTTACATGGCAAGATTTGTTCAGAGGGGGGTTGCCTTTGACTTTCTCTGAGGCTGAGGAGTATGACTAGCCCAAGGTCCACCTACTGGGTTTCACTGCTGGAGGGGATTTGAATCCTGATCTCCAGTTTCATAGTCCAGTGCCAGTAACACCATGATGGCTTTTTTATTCCCAGTAGCCATCCAATTCTGGACTGTAATTAAGAAATCTACTGAAGTAATTGTTTTTTCTAATTTTTGTCCAGCTGTTTTCTTCACACAGCAGGCTCTCTGTGCTCACCACGTATGTCATTAGTTATTGCCATAGTAAGCTTCCAGGTCCAACCTAATCATATGCTCAGTTGCTAGCTGATATTTGAGACTGCAGGAGTGAGTTGCATTTGTGGCCTGGTGAGGTGTTACAATCACAAAGAACAAACCAAACCAAATAACCTGAAAATAGAGTTACTTAACTGGATGATGAATCTCTAGAGAATAATTTTGAATTCAATATGAGGCCCCTATTATCAAATTAACACATTCAAGAGTTATGTGACCACTCCACACCAACAGAGCAAGCTCATGCAAAGCTTTGGTATAAGTGGTTTGTATAACAGAATTTTCCTAACTTACCTGATCATAACAGTGATAGAGATGAAACAAAGGATATAACACAAAGGATCATCAAAGGATGTAACATAAGGTCCGATGGAGTCATGTCAATAAGACTAGGGAAAACCAATGAACATAACAATTATCCGATTATTTCCAATAGAACGCTGCAATCCACCTGTACAGAATCAGATTTCATGCTAACTAAATCTGCCAACAATATGGAAAACAACAGTAGCTCACAGGTTGGAAACAATCAATGTACATTCCCATCCCAAAAAAGGAGACACAAAGATTGCAGTAACTATAGGATCATTGCATAATTTCCCAACAAGCAAAGTTATCTCAGAATTTGGGAAATATCACTCAGTGTATGATAAATTTTCCTAGACAGCATGCATTCCCTCCTTTTCCTTCCTTCTCTGCCACTGACAAGAACATTTTACTTATTCCAAAAAATTCATGAAATTTATCAGCATAGGTTTGAATGACAGAAAGGTCAGAAGTACTAATATATTCATGCTTTCATGGAAAATAATCGCATGATAGCTTGGCATGAGAAAAAAAGAGAGACCCTCCTTGTGAACTGCAGAAACATGGAGGACTGTTGGGCTTTGAACCTATGAACCACTTTTGTCAACCAGTATGGTCAAAGGGTTGTAGGAACAATTTCTGGACTTTACAATAACCAAGAAAGAGGTGGATGTATAAGCAAACTGACCGTTACATCACCTCCATTTCTAATGTGAATCTTGTGCGGGCCAAATGGCTGTAATAAGTTATTATAATAATGTGAATCTTGTGAAACCATCAAGGAAACTTCTGTTTTACCTACCATACGTATGACCTCTCACATACCAAATGCAGAATATAATGTTGCCCAGCTTCATAATTAAAAGAATGCACTTTATTAGATTTTATTAAACAGAGTTAAGATGATGTAATAGATCTACATTTTGTCCTGAACTCAAAACAGGAAGGCTGATAAGACAAAACTGATGTAACAATATTCAAAATAATTACATATATTAAACAAATTACTCTAAAGGTCATAGTCCTACCCACCAGAAACCCACCAAGGGAAGCTTACGATTTCTGGCTACTGGACATGGATGGAAAATGTGTGATCCCAGATAATGTTGGATTGTAACTGTCACCAAATCTGCATGGTTATCACACAATCAAGCCCTAAAAGGGCACGATCCATCATATCTGAGACACTAATGACTCCCTTTGCAGACATTTCTCCAGATTCCCAAGGATGCCCTCCTTAAGGACACTATCTGTCAACGATGGCATCAATCACAACATTTATGTGGTTTTTCATCAGTTAAGAATTGTTCCATTTCAGACTCAACAATACCATACTCTAAACAACCATTTTGGGATGGAGTGACAAAAGCATGCGTAAGCCTATTTAAGTGGGGTTTTATGGGTCTAGAATTTAAGATGGAAAAAGATGGAAACACTAATTGAGGTCCAAAACATAGTGCAGAAATAATCCAGTGTGAGACTGCTTTAACTGCCCTGGCTCAATGCTAGGGAATTCTGGGGAACCTTCGTTTTGTGAGGCATTTAGCCTTCTCTGTCAGAGAGCTCTGGTACCACAATAAACACAATTCCCAGGATTCTCTAGCAATGAGCCAGGGCAGTTAAAATGACTCAATCTGGATTATTTCTGCACTGTGTTATATGCCTGGCATATAAGAGCTGAAAGAGTGTTAGGGTGAGACACATACACAAACTCAGTTCCCAGTCTTTCCTTCTCTACATAAAAAGATCTTGTCCATCTATGTTCACTCAGAAATCCCAAACTGAGCTTCTAATCAAGTTTTCTTACAGTATAAGGAAACCTTGCTCAGGAACCTGCTTTAGCTTTAGTAGGTTCCTCGATTTCACAGTGCTCTAACAAATGCAAGCGGAAGCAACTATCTTTTTTGGGGGAAGATAAGATATAGGGCCCACCCTGAGGAGTACCAGAAACATTGGCCCAAATCCAATGTTAAAAGATTTTAAATGAACCCATTTTGTAAGGAGAGCTTTGCACAGAAACAACACTGTAGAATGGTATCTCCTGTGAAGAAAATGTCAGGGTATGCCAGTTTGCATTGTAAGTTGTGACGGGATAAATGTGTGGTAAATGGTAAGTGTAACCATGTTAGGTAAGCTGCATTGTAAATTAACAGAGCAATTGACCAATCAGGCCAGGTGACTTAGATATAACTGCCTAATATGCCCATTTTGCTCCCCTTTCAACCCTCATGTGAAAATCCTAAACTGTAACATAGGGATTCAGTCAATTTCGTTTACTGAATTTTCACTTTTTCTCAATACTTATAAGTTGTAACTTAGGGCCTCAACAGACAGGCCAAAATAAAGCTGCTTCAGGTCACTTTGGAGGTATAATAATAATAAATAAAATGTTATTCATCCCGCTTTTTGCCAGGCAATCAAAGCGGGTACAACAGGTTAAAATACATCCATATATACAAATACCCCCCCTTAAACCAAGATTAAACAATGTAAGATTAAAAACTACATATTAAAACTACTAAGCTAATAAAAATCATCATGGGCAGAGTTCACTGGATGGGAAGTTTTATTTGTGGCGAGCATTTATTCCGGGAAGGCTTGCCGGAAGAGTCTTCTTAATGGCCTTTTTAAAGCTTCTAGATGGAATTTGACGGATCTGTCTGGCAGTCCATTCCATAAATTGGGAGCGGCTGCAGAGAATGTCTCTGGGAGGTCGCCGTCAACCTGTCTTTAAGGGCTGTAAAAAATTTCCTCCCAGAGGACCTGAGTGTACGGGGCGGATTATAGGGAAGCAGGCGTCCCCT
>NC_056524.1:136933982-136963383 GCF_019175285.1 Sceloporus undulatus | reverse complement strand
ATCCCTTAGATAGGTTGGGCCCAAGCCATGTAGAGCTTTAAAGGTGATAACCAACACCTTGTACTGTGCCCGGAAACTGATAGGCAGCCAGTGGAGTGACTTCAATATTGATGTTATATGGTCACTCCTTGCTGTTCATTTTTGCAAAGTTTAGAAATGTAGAAAGCAATTACCAAATGTACCAAATGTCCAGAACAAACAAACAAACAAACAAACAAAAACCTTTCATCTAGCAGGGAATTTCCCCACATTCCTGAACTTTTGAAAAATCTCTTTTGTACAAACACAGATTTGCAGTAGATATGTATTTGTGGGGGGAAAACTTTATATTTTTATAAGAATGAAATCAACAAAGATTAACATCCTAAGTCAGCTGCTTGCTGTAACATTTGAATAACTTCTATTGTCTTGCATTAGGCTGTAAATGCAAACATTTTTAAAAGAGGTTAAGATGGAATGATTCTTCCCAGAAATAGTTGTTGTTTTAATTTTAAAAGTATATAGTCAAGAACTGTAATTTAATTTGTTTGTTTTCTCATGTGTAAGAAGCAAATGAAGTTGATTTTAGAGGCAAAACACTTTGAGGTGAAGCAGACTTTAGACTCTCATTGGTCATGGGCCAACTTCAGTATTTTGTCCAATGGAAAAACTTTCCTCTAAGTCATGTTGAATGAGTGGCTGGCATCCATGTCAGGGCTTCTAAGTTGGTTAAATAGTTTCATCAAGCCTTTCCAGACATACCTGGACCAGACTGATCCTTGTGTTCGTTTGTTTTTGTGGTTTTATGTTAGACCATAAAAGTGCTTTGTGGCATGAGGGGTTGTTGGGGGGTGTGTGTGATATCAGGGTCCACTTGAAGTCTCCTGTCATGCGTTATTAGTTATGATGGTTTGGGTTATAGTGATGGACAACTGGGAGAATTGTTGTTATTCTTGTTGAAACAGTTTTGGTTTAATGGCTAGAAGTGGGAGGAAAGGAAGGAGCAAGGTAAATTTGTTATTTGAGCCTCAAGTTCACTCTTGTAGAGAACAAATGAGAGGGAAGGGTGAATGCGCAGGGAAGGGAGGCTAAGTGTGAAGGGGTTATATGCTTGTGGTTAGGTTTTGCAGCCAATTTTGGCAACTTGTCTACCTTGCTTGGCTTCTCAATAAATCCTTTGTGGTTCATCCATGGAGCCTGGTTATTGAATTAATGTAAGATGGGGGCATCACAGTTTGGGAGTGGTCATTTTAATCCCCCTTCATATTAGTTCTGTTTATAAGATATCCGAGAGCCAAGAATTCCTGTTTATTCACATTTGCATGGCATTTGCAGTATATTATTGTTAAATTACCAAGGCTGAAGGTTTCTACATGAGGCATTTAATTACACTTTCAGAGACAGAGTTCAGTATTTACTTTGGAAAGAGTTTCCCTCCTTGTCTTTAATTGAAGGAGATTAGGATGTCGTTTATGGTACATGAAGGCATAATATTGTTATCTACTGCCATCTGCCCCCTTCCTAAAATATTTACAGCATGTGCTGTATTTACACCTCCTTTGAAGAGAAGTGCCTGGTAGAGTACACAGAGGTGGAGAAAATTGCTGTGTAGATAGCAGAAGGCTAATTACACTGGCAATAATTAGTTGAGTTCCCACGCAGCCTAAAAAGAGGTCACAGGAATGTAGCATGTATATTTTTTAAAATAACTTTTCTGTGTTCTTTTCTTAGTTAAAAGACACCGACAACATATTGTCATGCTGCCAGACCCATCTCCCTAGTCCATAATGAATCTGAATATCTTACATGTCCTTTTGACATATGTAGTTAGCAATATATAGGCTCTCAGTTTGTACCTTCTTAAGACACAGAACCATATTGATGCATCTTGCTTTCTAAGGGCCCGAACAGACAGGCCAAAATAAAGCTGCTTCGGGTCACTTTGGAGATATGCTGTTTAAATAACACATGTATCTTAAGAGGCCAGAAGTTGCACCAAAGCTGTGCTCCAGTCTTTAGGACTAGAGCATGGCTTTGGTGCAACTTCCGGCCTCTTAGGACATATGCTTCATTTAAACAGCATACCTCCAAAGTGACACAAAGCAGCTTTATTCTGGCCTGTCTGTTTGGGCCCTATCTCACAGTTATAGTCATAGATGAAGATGCTGGACCTTACAACACAGGGGCTCCAGGAACGGGATGAGAACAGAACAGAAGGGGCCAGGAACAAGTGGAGAATGAGTGGAGAATGCATTTTACTTCACACAGAAGTCCCCATTCTGTTCTATTCCCTTCCCTTCCCCTTTTGGACTGTTCTTGTTCCGTTCCTGAAGCCTGTGTGGTAAAGTCTTTGGTCTCAACTTTTACTAGGCTGATACACATGTGTGGGATAGGGTGGCTGGTCTCTTGTTTCTCACACTTTACTGTACATGATCTGCTGATGAAATGTACCAATATCCTAACAGTTTTGTCACTAAATTGGCTACAGATAGGTAGAGTCAAACATTTTATATAACATTAAAAAGTAGCATGATTCATGTAGCACAGCACTAGAAAGGTATGACAATAACTTCTCTTGAAAGCCTGCTGAAAGACCTCTGGTTTAAGAAGCTAATGCATTGTATGTATGCATAGAATTAGACAGAATATTGCAGAGCATTAGTATTGTGAATCATATGGTCTGGCTACATGTATCCATTAGCTACCTCAGGTTTACCTCAATTAGAGCAACAGAGGACACATGGCAGAACTTTCCATATTGATTTAAATATATGGGAGGAATGATATGAGAAAGCCTTCCATTGAGTTACCTGGATCCTACAATGTTTAAGGAATTAATTTAAAGGTAATATAGCAGTAATTTTGAATTGAATCTAGAAGAAAATATTTAGACAATTTAGATTTAAAAAACCCAGCCAGCCAATCTGAGAGAGAGAGAGAGCGAGAAAGAGAGAGAGTTTCCATGGATTTTGGACTTTTAAAATTATTACAACCATTCATTTGGGTAAATTCTGACTGAAGGAGTTACCCTGTACAACAATCTCCCTCTTCAAATTTCTTTACTACCATGAACTAGCAGAAGCATTCTGAACCACCAAAGTTGCTGGATAGTTTTCTAGAGCAGGCCTGTTTAGAGTATATTACAATGTTCTGGATGATGATCATGCCCAAAACTACCTTCTTTGAGAATGGCTACATCTAGTAAAAGGCACTCCTAGTCACTGCTGTCCATAGAACAGTCAGGAGCAGGACACATTGAAATAACACCCTTAAGATGTAAGCCTGAGTCATGAAAGTGTTCAGCCCCATTTAAGGCAGCCTGAACACTTATTCTCAGACCAGCCTTGGGCATAACCAATAGTATGCCAATTTTCCTGCATTAGATTTCAGTTTGTTCCCCACAGTATGTTCTTCAAAGCCAGTCTACTATTTCTGCTACCTTCATTGAATCCAATATATAATTTATTTCTTACCTTTTGAGAAACATCCATTGAATGACACTTATTACTGACACTGTCAATGCTAAGTAGTAGAAGAAAGAACAGTGATAGTAGAAAAAGTTTGATTTCTTTGTCACCATTTGTGCCACAGAAAAGGACCTAAAATTGATTCTGCTGTGTGCATAACATTTTTTTTCTCCAGCACCATTCCAGCCATTATCACACATATATGAAAGATTTTATCTTTATGTAAACCATGGAAATGGACAAGATCATTTAATTGGAAAAGAATATCTTAATTGGAAGACAGGACTGATTATAATAAATAATAAAATAATAAAAGTTTTATTTATATACCGCCCTTCCGTAGATCAGGGCGGTTTACAACATAAGAATACAACATAAGAATGCAATACAACAACCACAACAATCCAATAAAAACAACACAACAGCAATATAAAACAGTATAAAACCCCCGTTAGCCCATCCTCTTTACCACAGGAGAGGAAGGGAGGCCCACTGAACTCTATTCGGGGAATGCAAGGTGGAAAAGAAAGGCTTTCAAGTCCTTTCTAAATTGGGCCAGGGAGGTAATCGAGCGGAGCTCTATGGGCAGCGTGTTCCAAAGGGCCGGAGCGGCGATGGAGAATGTCCTCCTCGCAGTGGAGGACAGCCTAGCCCCTGGCACCCTAAGGAGTTGCTGCCCAGATGTTCTGAGGGTGTGGGGCGGAATGTATGGAGAGAGGCGGTCCTTCAGGTATCCTGGGCCCAAGCCATTTAGAGCTTTATAGGTCATCACCAACACCTTATATTGTGCCCGGAAGCGAATAGGCAGCCAATGCAGATCTTTAAGCACAGGTGTAATATGGCTGGCCCTGGAAGTACCAGTGACCAGCCTGGCTGCCATATTCTGTACCATTTGTAGCTTCGGTTTGGTATAAGGGTTGCCCCATGTAGAGTGCATTGCAGAAATCCAATCTCGAGGTTACCAGAGCATGTACTACCGTTTCAAGGTCCCCCTGGGCCAGGTATGGGTGCAGCTGGCGAATAAGCCGAAGCTGAACAGGTGTTCTTGACCATCGCATTCACCTGAGCAGTCAGGTGAAGCGACGAGTCAAGAAGCACCCCCAGACTGCGCACCCTTCACAGGAAGCGTGACCCCGTTCAGGACAGGTGGAACTACCGCCATTCCTGGACCAGGGGAACCTATCAAAAGTACCTCCGTTTTCTCTGGATTCAGCTAGAGTCGGTTTTCCCTCATCCAGCCCATTACTGACTCCAGGCACGCCACGAGAGGAGAGACGCCATCCTCAGTCACTGCATCAGACGGAGACATAGAGAAAATGATTTGGGTGTCATACTGATAACCCCGCGCCCCATGACTCCGGATGATCTCTCCCAGCGGTTTCATGTAAATGTTAAATAGCATGGGAGACAGAATGGCTCCTTGAGGGACCCCAGTTTTAAGGGCCCTCTCATCGGAGCACACGTCTCCCAGCTGCACCATCTGGGACCTCCCAGAGAGGTAGGACCGGAACCACTGAAGCGCAGTGCCCCCGATTCCCACCTCTGCCAGGCGCCCCAGAAGGATACCATGGTCTATGGTATCGAAAGCCGCTGAGATGTCCAAGAGCACCAACAGGGACACGCTTCCCCCGTCGATGCCCAGACGGAGATCATCGACCAAGGCGACCATGGCCGTCTCAACCCCATAGCCCGCCCGGAAGCCAGTTTGAAATGGGTCCAGATAATCCGTTTCATCCAAGACCGCCTGAAGCTGGATTGCAACCATCCTCTCGATCACCTTCCCCAAAAATGGCAGCAGCGAGACTGGCCAGTAATTATTATATACCAGGGGGTCGAGGGAGGGCTTTTTTAATAACGGTTTTACAATAGCCAATTTGAGTTCCAATGGAAATTGCCCTTCCCTCAAAGATGTATTAATAATCCGGCGTAACAATAAAGTTACCACCGGTCCCCCCTGGGCCGCTAGCCACGAGGGACAGGGATCAAGAGAGCAGGTTGTCTTCCGAACACTTCCGAGGATCTTGTCCACATCATCGGTACTTACCAACTCAAACCGATCCAGTTTAATGGAGTCCACGGAGGCTCCGGATGCCTCTACGCTAGGTTCTGCTTGAATGTCGGCGTTAAGACATTATGGATTATTTCAATGTGTTGTAAGTTATGTAAAACCAATGCCACCATAATAACCATGGTTTTCTTTATAATGGTTTCACATTCTAGGCCACAATGTGGACCTTGTTTCTGTGGTGGATGGTATGATGGAAATATTGATGTGGAAAACCTTTATATAGTTATGTTGCCATGGACAGATCACTATTTTATTAGAAATAGATTTCCTGAGACTCAGAACCTCTGCAGAAGTAATTAAGTGATTAAGATGGATCTGGAGGTTTTTCTTTGGGATATTAGGGATATTTCTGTCACCTCAGTATGTAATTTTGTTGAAAACCTAGTTGATTACTGAGATGGCTAAATGTCCAGGAAAGTGGACATGAATATTTCTCAACTTCCCTTCTCATGGAATGACACTAAACTGGTGTCCTGGTTCTCTGGGGAGCTGGCAGAAATGAAATGACAGAGACAGCATTTGGACTAATGTCAGCAGAAATCTAAGGGTGTGTCTAACCAAGCATGGGCTAGAGCCTGTTTGAAGGCCTACTCTGGAGTAGTGAAGACACCAAAAAACCCTACCTTCTCTCTCTTTCTGCTAATTTTAACCTGTAAAGATCTGTACAGAATTAGTGTTTCAAGTAGTTAGGGAACATTTACACCTTGACCCTGAAGAGAAGAATCTAGATCATTCACAGCCAGACATGAATAAAATTGTACAATATTGTGCAGTCAAAATTGCTTGATTCTGCTCTTACTTGGATGCTATAGGCGTTATACAGATGGGTGCAATGGAGTGCCATCGTCACATGTGAGGGCGTCAAAATGGTGGCTCCCTGTACAGATAGGCCCTGCCATTTTGACGCAATGGATGCTTAGCATCCGCACATTGCGACACCATTGGTGCACCGCAGCATCACAATTGCGTCACAAAAAGAACCTGCTTTTTGCGGGCTCTTTTTGTTGTGCGAGGAAGCCACACGTTTTGTCCGCTGCAGCTTCCTTGTGCAGCAAAACAAGGCACGGGTAGACCACCCCTTTTTGGAGGTCTGTGCCCCACCATAGTTAATTCAGGCTCAGTGGATTTATCCTTAACTCCTGACTGTCCAAGCTGTTTGAATGGCTTGAGGACATAGTCATGATTCCAGAATGAGAGTATATCTGAGCTAGATCCTTCCCTTCCTTGTTCAATAAAAAGGCCATAATAGGACTGGCAGATTGGATAAAGAGATTAATGCCCTAATATAGGGTATATCACTTGTCTATCTTGAATATTCAATTTCTAGGCAAGGTGGCCACATGGTCCCTGGATGAATTGAGACTCTAGCTACATTTTAATCTGGCTTCAAGCCTAGTTATAAGACAGATACACTTCCAGTTGTCTTGCTGCATGATTTATACTAGGAACTGGACTTTGAACATCTATTCTTCTTTGTTGTACTAGAATATTCTGGTGACTTTTGATACTTTTGACCATTATATCCTTCCAGGATGCCTCACTGATAAGGGATATGGAGGCACTGTTTTCCAGTGGTTCCATTCCTCCCTGAAGGGACAGGCTCAAAAGGTTTTTCTGGGTCACTCCTTTCTTTCTCTTTGTCTATTGTTCTGTAGATTTCTGCAAGGCTCTGTTTCCCATGATCTTGAAGAATGTTCACCAACTTTAGATGGTCCAAAGAGCTGCAGCTTGAGTGTAAACTAGTTACAAGGAGCAGATGACTCACTGATTACAACAGCTCCACTGGCTACCAGTCTGTTTCAGCAGAAATCAAAGTGCTGATTATGACCTTCCCTATATAGCCTAGGTCCAGCTGTCTGAAGGACTTTGTCCTCCCCAGTGAGCCTGTCTGAGGCTGCCATCTCCAAAGCCCCAGTTAATGGGGATTTGTATATCTCTAACAAGCATTCCTATGTCATCCAGCCACTCTGTGGTGATCAACCTATATATGGTACTCACTAAGGTTATCCTATGCCATTTGGAAAGTTGGTGTTAAACTGTTCACACTTAAGTCTGACAATCTGCAGAATGGCATTCCAGCATTTAGCTGTCTCTGCAAATTTGAATTCAGATCAGCAAACAGTTCAAAGTGTTTCTTGTCCTGTATCTCCAAATTCTTCTCTGCAGTTTTCTTTGACTTCAACAGTCTATGCTGAGAGCCTGCTAACACTCAGCCTTAAACATTGCACGTACCTGTCTATGAAGGAACATGGACCTAAAATACTTATCTGTTCTTTCATTTGACCTTAATAATACTATCAGGTTAATGATATGCTTAAGGTTAATGAGCCAATTATTTTGAGACAAGACATATGGCACACAGTTGCACTTTGCTATGTAAATAATGCTAATGGTCGGTGGCCTTTGCATTGCTGTTTGCACCCATATATTAATCGTGAGCAATTATTAATAAGAAGGAAATGTTTGCATTGCTAGTCTTAATAGCTACTGTGCAGATATAGAGCTTTACACGAAGATTAGCCATACTGTATTTTACCCGTTGCAAAGTTTGCTAGGTGTTGCATATATAAGCTTCAAGTTAGAAAATTCAACATGGAAAACACCTACAATTTTGCATTACAGGTTTGGAACTGATTCTTAACTCACTGTGCCATCAGGCCACCCAGTTCACAGCAGAAGTATGGACACTTCCAGCCAGGTGTGGAAATCTCAGAAAGGAACCTTCTCTAGTTATGGGTTCCTTCCACAGTAACACTGGTAAGCCATCACTTTCTGCAGTTGGCAGGACCAAAGCAAACATTTTATTAAAAAAAGTTAATATACTGGTATGAGCATTCCCATTATCAGAGACAGAGTTCCCCATGGTCATGCCTCCTGGTTGTTGGCATAACACTTAGCCAGAGCTAGTTACATTTAAAAGGCCATAAGTATTTTGCCATGTGGTCCTCCATCAGTTCTACCCCCCGTACATGTTGGACAGCTCCCCTTGGAAAAAGGCTTCAAGTGTTTGGAGGAATCTCAGGGCAAGAATGCTGCCTGAAAGCATTTTTAAGAACCTGTGCTACTGACCTCCACTGCATCAGGCTGCTTCAAAAATGGTGTTGTAAACTCTAACAGATCACCTTCTCCACTCACTCCTTTCCTTCTGAAAGTTCCTCAGATTATATTCAGCATCAGACCTCAGCAGGTCTGTTCACTGTATGAAAAACTGAACTACCCCTGGAATATGATGCTGAATATGATCCTACAGGATTTTTGGTTTGTGCTTTGTCTCAGTGTCGAACTACTGTATTCTTGTATGAGGTACCCATGGGTTGCTTCATGCCCTTGATGCACAATGAAAAAAATGTAATAGTATAGTGTTATTCAACTCCTATTTTGTAAATCATTAGTTGCCAAAAATAAGCTGTGGGGACACTTTTGAGAATGTCTGCAAGTTGATTGCAAAATTGTATTGTAAGTATTATTTTCTACATGAACAAATTTATTTGACTTAATATTCTTTTTTTAAAAAAATGAAACAATTTATATGTAATTTTGTGTAAGATACATCCACATATAATTGATTTTGTAAATTGTAACGTCTCTAATTATTGTTATTGATGTGTTCTTCCCTTTTCTTTTAACAGCTCCTTAAGAAGTCCATAAAAATATTTCCAGGCTAAAATGTGTTTGCCAATTTTCAAGACTAAAACCATCTAAAGTCATGGGCACCACCCTGAACCTTTCCCTGTTTTCCATATCACACCATGAATCCAGGACCTGGGAGACTACTGACCTGGCAATCCTTGAAGAAACACATTGGAAATAACTAAGGGGCAAAACAGATTGTCTAGAAACATCATCATCGGGGTGAAGTGGGAGCATGGTGACTGCACACCACACACTCCAACTCTGCACCGATGCAGTGGGGGGGCATCACGGCACTCCTTTGGTGCAGCATTTAGACACGCTGCACCAAAGTAGCACTGAAAAGCTACCACCAGTGTGGCAAGGGCACCTTTTTGCTGGCCCTAAAAGAAGCGGTATTTTGCCATTCTTATTAGTGCCAGCAAAGTGCCGGATCAGGGCACACACCAAAGGCCCACTGTATATATTTGTTTTCTTTCATTTCTTTATTTTGCCTGCCGTAAAATCACATTGTGAGCCTACTTGACTTTTAAAATTCTTTATGTGAATTACTGTGTATTTATTATTTACCAAAAATATGAAGTATCACTGTGTTGTTGCTGCTGTTGCAATAATATGAACAGCACACAGCTTTTAAGTGCCAAATTCATTTGGTAAGCTCAAGACTTATTGCCATCATAAGAGAAAATCTGTTGGCAAATATAAGACTGATAAAATGTACTTGACTTAAAAAAATGAGAAGAAAATAATCAGGACATAGAGTATGAGCACAGGGGAAAAAAAGTATATGCATTTATTTATTTATAATAATAATTTGTTTTATTTATATACCGCTATTCCAAAGATCATAGCGGTGAACAGCAAGTAAGCTAATTAGCCAGTAAGCTAATTTGCCCCCAACAGTCTGGGTACTCATTTTAGCGACCTCGGAAGGATGCAAGCCTGAGTCGAGCTTGGGCCCTTTTGCTGGTCTTGAACTCGCAACCTTGTGGTTTTGAGTGAATGGCTGCAGTACAGGCATTTAACCACTGTGCCACCAGGGCTTATTTATTTATTTATTTATTTATTTATTTATTTATTGTATTTATACCCCACCCTTCAGCCCTAAAGGCTCTCAGAGCGGCTTACAATTATTATTTTAATTAGACGGTTCCCGGTCCTCAGGCTTACAATCTAAAAAGACATGACACAAAAGGAGAGGGAATAGTGGTGGGGAAGAGGATCAGGTCCAGCAGTTCTTCTCTCCCTCTGAGTCTGGACCAAGCAGATGGACTGGAGTAAGGGCTCTTTTTCTTAATCGAGGCTGGGTCTGATGGCGTTGTGCCTGTCCTTTCTCTTCTTCCAGACCAGAAGATGACAGTTGGCAAGGAGGGAGGGCCTTCTTCTTCAGGCCTGATGACGTTGGGTCTGTCCTCTGTTCATTACCACTGTACATTCAAATTATCAAATGAAATAAGGTACAGGGTTCTTGTCCCTTCAATGGTTATGTAGATGAAATAATTTCAGCAGGTGTTGCTTACCAAACAAAAGGGACAGGGAAACTGCCTCTTATTTCACCTGGCAACCCTAGTTGTGCATGGATATGCTTAACCCATTCCACCTCCCACAATGTCTCTCTACCACTTCCCACAATGTTTAGTTCTCTCAAAGAAAATATTCCATGTACGACCCCACTGTCAGTGGCTCAGGAAGGTCTACAACTTTTAAGAGATGAATTGTATGTTTGCTCATCTTGTTATTGTTTATAAATTGTAAAGGACCAAAAGCTCCACGCTTGCATATTTTAATGTTTTAATAGAAATATTTCAATAGAAAATCACAACAATGTTTTTCTCAGCTCACTAGCACAAAGTAGTTCTTCTTCTTTCTTTTTATAAGAGTAAGAAAAATTCTACATGAGCCTTGTGTGGTTCTCAGTGAAATCAATAGAAATATTTCAGTTTGGATTCAATTGGTATTGGAGACTCCATTCTTGGATCAATGAAATGCTGCACATTTAATGTTGTTTGGCACCAGATGACCATAAAGAGAGGGAAACTAGCTTGCTATCCCCCTCGCCGCCTCCTCTTCTCCTTCTCAAAAAGAACAAAAAACACATTCAGTTTGAATATAAAGAGCAAATGGAAGCGTCTCATAGTCCAAGCATTAAGAGAGGATAAAAGCGATATTATATCTGTCAGTCTGGCAAGTAATAGAAGCAGCTTTAGTGGCAGATGACCACCAAAATGGTATCCTAGCAACATAGAGTAGTCCAGTTACAAACAGTGCTATCAAGCCCAAATTATCCATTTTCACTCTCTTAGCTTCGAAAGCACAGAGATGAATATATGGTGAAAGATGAAAATTGTTCACAGGGAAAAAGCGTCTGCCTTTTCCATTTTAATCAGGGATTAAAGAAAGCCTGGGCAAATTGAGTAAAGGAAGTATAGCCTAAGTAAGTCAACTGTGATTGTTTTGAGTGATCATAATTATTTCTTTGGGATTCATGAGGGCTGTGCTTTTAAATTGCCCAAATCCCAAACTGAATCCTGTGCACACTGCATTGGGTTACTCTGGATTAGACCTGATGTGGTTGAATGGATCTGAAGTGCTTCAGCCAAATTCATCTATCTGGATATCATGGTGCAGTACAATAAAGTGTGTCTCCTGAAAGTTGGAGTGAAAAGGTGTAACAGGGGTGGTGGACTTTGTTTAGAGACAGCTCTAGCTTCCAATCTGGGGGAAGAATTTCACAAGTGCTTTGGTGAAGGGGTGGTAAAGAGTTTATATTCAGTTATTTTTCTTTCTCTTGTGCTCCCCCCTAGTTGTTAACAGTTTGGGATATATTATTATTATTATTATTATTATTATTATTATTATTATTATTATTATTATTATTATTATTTTCAAGAGCTTTGTTGTAGCTTGGGGCAGTTTGGGGGATATTTTTCTTCATCCTGCCACTATGCCATCTTAAATAGCACTTTCTCAGTGCAGCTCTGTCCTTCCTTATTGCTATATAATTGATTCGTATTTTAAATGATATTGTGTTGTATTATATATTTAAATTATATGTGTTGGGTCGAAACACAGTGCACTGTGTGTTAATGGGGGGTGGCATTTTAGTTTCTCAGCACATCTCAATGAGAGTCTTAGAGATTCAGCTTTCTTACATCTGGTTAGAATTCAAATGGCAAGTCAGCTCCAAACTATCCGAACCAAATTGGGACCCAATCCAAATAATCAAACTAGGGTCCAAATCACACTGCAGAAATCATCCAGTTTTAGACCGCTTTAGAGAGGGACGTGTTATTGTGCAAAATAGTTCAGTGGTGATGCATCTGAATGGTCTGAACTGGAAGTAGTATGTAGTCATTACAGTAGTATGTAGTAATTAGTTACTACATTAAGTGCAGTAACAGTCAACACTTTTGTTTCCGGCTGGAATGTTTTTACAAAGAGCAAAGGAGGAGGGAGAAAAGGGTAATACTGCTCACTGAGTGTTGCATTTTCCTATTTCAGTTTGTTCTGTAATAGTTTGGTCCTGGGTACATGTCTTGCCTTGTTGATTTGTTTCTTTACTTCCTATGGTGTGTACTGTAGCTTGCAGAGTGCTTGTTGTAATTCCATGAGATTGGTATCCTTGTCCTGTGAATCTATGGAGATGTGATTGTATCAAAGGGCTTGGCTGTAAACTATAGATATGGTAGTGTGTTCAGGATGGAAACGGGAGGCATGGGAGTATGTGTAGTGGTCAGTAGGTTTGTGGGACAGAATGGTGTTCAGATGTCCATCATGCAGCTGTACAATGGTTTCCAGAAAGTGGAATTGTTATGTTGCTAGTTGTAGTCTAAGATTGATGGTGGGATGGAATCTGTTGGAATTCTGATGGACTGTCTTGCGTGGATCCTCTCCATAAGTCCAAGTTATGAAAATATCATCAATGTACCTCAGATAGAGGAGGGGTTTCTGGATGCAGTAAGAAAACATTGTTCTAGGACAGTCATAAAGATGTTGACATACTGTGGGCACCATGGTGGTACTGTTGATCTGAAAGTATATGTTATTACCAAAGTTAAAGTAGTTGTGTGTAAGGATAAAATGTCAGATTTTGGTGGCTATATCTGCTATGGACCCATCTGGAATGACATTCCTGAAAGCTTGTAGTCCATCCTTGTGTGGGATGTTTGTATATAAGGATTTCACATCCATGGTGGCTAGGATAGTGTTCCCTGGAAGGTTGTGGATGTACTGTAATTTCTGTAGGAAATAAGTGGTATTGTTCACATAGCTGAGAGTGTCAGTGATGTATGATTTAAGGATATTGTCCATATATCTAGAGGAACTAACTATGAGTATTTCAAAACTTAAGACTGTCCACCCACCCTGCCCTTATTCCTGTCTTCGTCCTAAAGTCCTATGCTGAAACCACTATACCACACTGACTCTACACTTCAGAAATAATGCAGTTTGACACCACGTTAAGTGCTGTAGCTTCATTCTATGGGATCCTGAGAATTTTAGTCTTACAAGGTCTTTAGTCTTCTCTCTGGCAAAGAGTGTTGGTGCCTCACAAAACTATAAATCCCAGGATTCTGTATGATGGAGTCATAGAAGTTAAAGTGGTGTAAAATTGCATTATGTCTATAGTGTAGATGCACCTTTTGTTATCTTAGTCCAGGAGAAGGGCATCTGCTAGGTTCCAATCCAAATAACAGCTACTAACTTGCATCCTCCCATGAGAGCCAGCTTTTAGCCAGCTCTTTCAACCAAGTATAGGTTAACTTCTTTTGTCTATCTCCTCCTATCCTAATATGGATTTCTTGAGACAATAAACATACGTTGTTTTTTTTTATCTTACAAGAACATCCAGTTTCAACCACTCCCATTTCTATCACAAGCTCATATTGCACTAGCCCTGCTGCACTCTGCTTAATATAGGTACCAAATATTCCTACAACAAAGAAAGACACAAAAGGGAATTGAATGTATGCATACCACTAGATAATGAAGCTTGCCACAGGAGTATGATTTGTGCAGTTCAGCATATGAAAGCCCAGCTAAAAACACAGTGATGAGGTGCAGTTAAATGCCTCTGTATTTATCCTTGGTGTGTGTATGTGTGTGCATGCATGAGGAGGTCATGTATCACTAGAAGCAATTGAATATTATGAAGTGAAATTTTTAAGCAACATCCTAACATTAACTCTTGACATAGTTCTCTCTTTAATTTTGCAACTGTTATGAATACCAGCTGCAAGCATCACAAATTTCCCTTAATATTGCTAAGGACACTCATTTATTCTCCCAGAAGGCCCAAATGCAACTATCTGTTTACCAGTGGTATGTAGTACAGTCACATATTAGGTAGGTGCAAAATGTTCAAATCTAAAGAGACACTTTTCTGCAATATACAAAGGTTTATTAGGAAATCAGAAATGTTATAATTCAAAGCAGAAAGGAAAGATAAGTGTTCTTTATCCAGTCCTGAGGGGAGATGAGGGTGTGGAAGATTATAGTTGCTTGGCTTACAGAGCTGTAAGATTTACAAGTCTATTTCCAAAAACACTTACATAATTTGGGAGGCAGAGTAGTCTCCATTTTATCTCCAACTTATATTGGCATGAAGAAATAAAGCAAGGCTAGAAATGTATCCCATAGCTATACTTTTTTTCCAAGGGGAAGTTCATACTACATCTGAATCTCCAAAGAAATTCAAAAAAATGTTCCACAATTTCTTAAGGGATAAAAATTATTCACAGTTTGTAAAATGGTACTTCCCATACATCATGATGTCAAGCTTGTAACTTAGGGTGAATCTATGTCCCAGTTCTAGTGTAGATTATTCTTGTTTCAGTTTGGCTGTTTTGGGGCCACACATTATCCTTTTAATCCAATGTGAAATCAGAGGGACAAACCACACGAGTCATCCATGACTGAGTCAAACCAGTTGAAATAAACGTATCTGCTGCGTTCATGTGTTTGCTGATCTTTTTTGTTTTTGTTTTGTTTTTTGCCTTCCCCTGTCATGGAACTATCCACAGGGCTACCAAAAAAAATTGCATGGTTCACTTTACAGTTATTCTTTTGTTTCCCTGCATTCATGCACACATTCAGAGATGCTCACCTCTGAGCACCTACTTAACACCACTGCCTTAGCTCTATGTAAAAACTGCAAATTAAAATTTAGGGTTTTCTATTATTTTATTTTCTCAAAGCCCTAAGGGACATAAAATATCTAATTTCATACTGAATTGGGAGGAACAATGTGTGCTGCAACAGGACTGAGACTGAGGTAAAGTTCCATTATTTTATCGGTATCGATTTAGCCTTATATACTCAGAAGATAGCAAGTGGCAGGACTTACAATATAAACAGTGGACCAGACAAGCTTCTTCTGAGACTAAGGCAGGTTATAGACCGCCGCTTTGAAGCGGTCTCCCGCCGGCGCCATTTGCTCCGTGAGGGAGCCGCAGCAGCCACACTGCACGGCTCCCGCACGGAGCAAAAAAGAAGCTCCATCTTGGAGCTTCTTTTTGCGGCGCCTCTATGACGTCGCGAGGCGCCTGGGGCAGACTCACGATGTCATAGACGCCGTGCGACGTCCGGACGCACAGCGTCCGATACGTAAAGATGGCGGCGCCTGTATGAACAGGGCGCTACCATCTTGTACATATTCTATACGTACTAGGGTTAGGGGGGTGCGGAAGCACCGCCTCTTCCTAACCCTAGTACGTATAGAATACGTACTAAATGGCGGTGTGTAACCCGCCCAAGTTTCTTTTCCACACACCTTTGAGGATGTTTTGAACAAAGAGCTATTTGTTATACTACAAAGGTCAGAGGCCAATATCCAAATATTACTCCCAACTAGAGAAGAAAAATTGACTCAACTGTTGAATTGCCAGTTGACACTTATTCAAATTCCTTTGATTCAACAGGTCTACTCTAGCTGAGACTAACATTTGGATTTAGGTTAGGTTTTTAAAACACTTACATGTGGTTGAATATTATTTATGTTTGTATTACATAGGCTGCATGTTTGGAAAGTTCCCCACAGTGGTACACAATAACAGTGATAAGCAATACACATTTAAAGACAGAACAACAGCAGAAGCCAGACAGAGGTCCAGTAGAGCCATAAAGGGAACAATAATTGCTTTGGATATACAAAATCTAGCCACAGACATTTCCCCAGGATTATTGAAGTTACATTCAATGGGATACACATGAAGAAAAAGAGATATTTATTTTGCTGACTACATAACTAAGGTTCAAGGTCTATAAAATGGTAGTTGCCCAGTTAATCAGGTGAAGACCAATGAACATTAAACAAAAAGAAGGAGAAGGAGAAGGAGGTTTTTCAGGCTAAGTGGCCATGTTCTAGAAACGTTTCTTCCTGATGTTTCACCAGCATTTCTGGCTGGCATCTTCAGAGAATGCTTGCCTGGAAACTCCTTTGCTCTCTCTGTGCTCTCTTTCCCTTCAGTTGGTACAGCTGCTCCCCCTCCATATAATCTATTTTCTTTAAATCATAATTACTGGACAATAAAAATTGCAGAGGATCCAAGCTGGATCAAGACCACAGTGGCAAAAAGAGTTAAAGCTCACCGGCCTGTTATACTAACATCCCTATCCATATTGGATCTGCTGTGCTTCTTTGAGAATACTTCAGGAACAGTAATTTGTTGTGTAACTTCTAACCAAACACATTAAGTAGCACTGATATTCAAAATGTAACAAACTGTGATACCCATTTCTTCTAAAATCATCATTGCCACACACAAAACTTTTATACATGCAAAGACCTCATCACAAATTAAAAGTATGACCAGATTAAGGTTTCCATATGTCAGGGCTTGTCCACTTTATTCTCATCCACAGGGCAAGGGGGGGGGGGAATCTCAGGAGGAGATCAGTGGCTTGAAAATTTTGTGTGTTTGTGTTTTGTTTATTTGTTTGTTTGTTTTTGTCTGACTTCAAGCCATTTCTGACTTATGGTGACCCTAAGGTTTTACTGGCAATATTTCCTCAGAGGTCGCCATAAGTCAGAAATGACTTGAAAGGCACACAGCAATACACTTTATAAGCATAGGCTGAAAATAATTTTAAATACAGTAATTTTTAATAATGTTGTACATAACACAAAGTTTGTGTATACTGAACCATCAGAAAGCAAAGGTGTCATTATCTCAGCCACCCATATGGGTGTAGCTTTTTAAATATCAATAGCCCCTGTAGATTAATCCTTTTTACAAATCCTGAATTGCTTTCTGTCTCACTGGATGGCCAGGAAAAAGTAGTGTCCAATTCACAGTGTCTTGGACAACAGTATTTGCCCAAATAGCATGCTTAAAATGCCCAAACAATAAAGATTTCATGGCCTCCAAAGTCATGATACAAGAAATACACAGGATTTGATCCCAAGATAAGTTAATTTAAGGAAGTTCATAAAACTAAAGTTTCCTGTCTACACCTTTCAGTACCACTTAACCTTTCCACATGGCTGAGATGCACCCTTAAATAGGACACAGATGAGAGAGAGAATAAAAGAGGGATTAAATCCTAACATAAGTTAACCAAATGCAGTTCACAAAAGGAAAAGACACTTGCTCCATGAACCATCCCATTCATGACATCTGGTCCATCTTCATCCGAAAATCTTTATCTGAAGTCCCCTCGCCTCACCTCTCCGTTTACCCTCTGGGAGGGACCCACGGGTGATTTCACAGTTGTCACCCATACTAAAATGCCATTTCCCAAATGCATACATGTCTAAATGTCTACTTGGGGCAGCAATTAGACAGAGACATTATTTCATCATATTCACCTTTAATGAATGGTCTGCTTGTCATTAATTAGCATGACTCAAACAGCTTTTTCCCCTTATAATTCTGTGTGGGATACATGTGGATAAAAATCTAGTTATTTATGCACTTATATTTTATATTCTATCTTCTTGTTCAGTACCCTAGGAGTCCCTTCCCTTCTGTGGCAAAGTATAATTAAGGCAGCTTGATTCTGCATTATTGCTTATCCCTAATAATGCTCTTTGATCAAGAGATCGAAGCCCTGAAGGCAAAACACTCTTGCATGTCAGCAGTACTGCCTTTCTAAATCCTCCATACTGGGACAAGAAAGCAGTGACCACTTTCCCTTTGAAAACACAATATCCAACAGTTATTCTAATCTCTCCAGCATTAATCAGACCAGGTTCCTTATAAGACAGACCAGCAGAAGCCAAGAAACACAGAGTAGTCCTTATTAGCAAAGCAAGACATTAATTTTAGATAATACACTAGGTAAAGTCAATAAAAACCAGATATGGTTGCATGTTCCTAGTGGTTAGAGGTATGTTGTTTTTCCCCCTCGGGTAAAATACTATCATTAGATGGAAGAAGGCCATATACCTCTAGTTCTGTGAACCCCCTCTGAAAAGCCGATCACTAATTGTTTAATTAAGGATGTATGTAAGTGTGTTTCAAAAAATTGGGGGGACATCCTCCATACTACCGAGTATGTGGCATCTCTCCTGGTTAGGTATGGGAGAATGTTAGTCTCACTGTTGTTGCATTTTCTTTTCATTCTTGTTGCATATCCTGTTGATAGATTTTGTATGGAGATACGGATTCATGTGGAAATTTGTATATAGTGTGGTACGCACTTTTAATAAAAACACATTTTATTTGTTTTATTTATACTTATTTGCACTCATTTTTCCCATTGACTAAAGCCTAGTCTGTGTACATTTTAAAAAGCCAAACAGCCAAGATAATCAGAGCTAATGACAAAGCTTCATTATATTTGACAGTGCCACCAGGGGGGAGGTGAATCCTACCTTTTCAACCTCACATTGCCCCACCTGAAAGATTTCCAAGATGCTTCAGACCAGGACATTGGGAAATGATGACTGTAGCTCTCTCTTAGTCATGGGATATGTTGAGATTGACAGCTGGAGAGACCCTTCAAAGTCCTATCACTACTGCTTGACTCAATGTGCCACAGTGTAGCAAGAAGAACACTGCAGTCATAATTTCCCAGATACCCAATATGCAGTGTTTTGGGAACCTTCAGTACGGTTACTGCCAAGCTGGAAAGGATGGTTTGGGGGTCACGTTTGGTCTTTAACTATCATAAAAATGCATCCTCAGCAATTACAAGATCAGTTTATAACACTGAACCGTATGCCAATCACTTATGTTACATTCCATACATTTGTTTTGCAATATACTTAAGTTAACAAAAAAAGAAAAAGAAACTGCTGTTTCATTTTATTCACAGTAACAAGAAACCCAAAATTAAATGCTCACATCTTTTAATAGCTTTTAATAGCATGATTTATATTAATATATTTAATAATAATTGTGTTTTTAGTTGGATATTTTTTTAATCCTCTTGTCAGCCATCTTGAACCTAATATTGGAGGTAAATAAATAAATAAACAAATAAATAAATTTCTTAGGTTTATGTGTTCCTTAACACTCCCATGGTCTTCATCACTGGAATAAGCTGTATAACAAAGACATAATGCAAGTACTGTGTATCCCTCTTTGTGTGTAAATATAGCTGTGCAAATGGGTATAGATCATCTTTGAACATGGTCCAGGTTTTCTGGGATATCACTGCTATTGTCCTTCTAAGCTTTTCTAGTTAATAATAAAGACATGTTTCACATGTTTCACATATTTTCCATGTTGACTATTTTAAAATCAGACCAATAGGTGATAGTTTCCTTGCATTTTAAAAAGGTATACAGGAGAGAAAATATCTCTCCATCTCAATGAAAGACGTTAATAAATATCATTTTATCTAATAACTGAAGCACAAAGGAATTTTACTAAGCACTCGGCAACTGGGAATATATCACTGCTGAGTTTATGATATAACCATTGAAAGAAATATAATAGGCCGTTTCTTCCCCACTTTGTATCACTAAATGGATTTGATGAGATTAATATGCTTTGTGAGCATGATTGATATATTCCATTCCCCTTTGTTTAGCAATATACTTTCTCTTATGTTTATTACCTTTCTAGCCATAAAACAGAGATCTAATAAGGAATAATCCTGAGAATCATAATGGGCGAGGGTGTATTTTTTTGTTTGTCTAGGTTTTCTCCAACTCCATCCTATTAATGAGTATTAATACAGCCAATTATTTGGCAAGTAACATACCAGTGTGTGAATATAGCTACTTGGTAAGTAGTTGTCTTATTGTTTTATTGTCTGATAAAGTGATAAGATATTCTTTTTGTCACACCACTAGTTCAGAAATAGAGAGAGAAAATAATGGCATAGGTATAGGGTTAGAATGTTGATAATAAGTGTCAGGGGACACATATTCAAATGCCTAAAGAGCTATGAGATTCTATTTGTGATTTTGACTCAATCACTGATCTAACAATGTTGTTTTGAGGACAGGGAAAGGCCAAAAAATGAAATACAACTCCTCTGAGTCTCTTTCGAGGAAGAGATGGATGCAAAATGATTGTGGGGATGGGGATGACAATAACAATGATACAAATAACAATAGAGCCACCATAATAAATGTTTACATTCTCACTTTTGTCAAGTTATGATGTGGCATACTTTTGTCTGTACAGAAGAACATACACGCTCCTTTGGTGGATCAATTCAACATTATCAAAGGCTTGACTGGGCACCTTTGGAAACTCTATGAGGGAATCTATGGTCTCCAAGACCCACTGTGGCCCACACTAGACTTTAAATTGAATACAAAACTAAATAAATCAAAACTGGAGGTGGCTTAATTTGGTTTCATTTTCGTCCATTTTTAGGGTCTGCAGTCCCTTGCAATGCAAACACCACTCCTTGAAGCCTCCTATAGTAGAGAACAGGTTTTGGGATGGGAGAAAAGTGGTGAGACATTAGAAATACAAGCAGGAGGTGTCTTCAGGCTTCAGAAATAACCTGGAAGGCTTGTGTGCCCACTGTTGATCTAGGTCAGATTAATGAAGCCACCTCATGCAGTCTGTTTCATTTTTACACATTTACACTAATAAAGCAATTCATCCCATTTCCATGGTAATTGAAGCATGTTCATTTTTCTTTTTCACTCCACATAAAGACTGCAGTTAGATATTTCTCTGTAACTACATTTTCTCTAAGAGTAAACATTTAAAAATACATTTTGATATGGTTTTTAAACCAAGTACTGTATTAGAACTATACAGGAACTGGTGTGTGTAATTTGGCCACATCATAAGGGAAAATGAATCAATAGAAAAGACAATGATGCCAGAAAAGGTAAAAGGCAGTAGAATGAGAGGAAGGCTGCATACCAGATGGCTAGACTCAATCGAAGAGGCCACAGGCTTGAGCCTGTAGAACCTGAGCAGAGATAGAGAAGACAGGAAATGACTCAACCTCAGGGTTGCTATGAGTCAAAGTCAAGTCATGGGCAGTAAATAACCACCACAACAAAAAATGTAAAAGCCCAACTTAGGGCTGATGCAGACCAGCACAATATGCTGGCTTAAGGGCAGCGTCTAAGTGCAGACTTTAGACACTGCTTGTTCTGATGCTACCCACAAGCCAATGTCACATCACTCATTCAACCAAACAGTGGGCAGCTTTGCAGTGTTCTGGTGGTATGGTGTTTATATGCCACATACCACAGGGGCACTACAAAGCCGTAATGGTGGCTGAAAAGCCACCTTTTTTAGGTGCAAAAAAGAATGGCGTTTTGCTGCTTCTTTTTGTGCGGCGTCACTCCACATCCCTTTGGAGTGGTCTGTTTTCAAATCTTCACATAAGTATGAAAGGTGTAGACTGACGAAATTGGATGGGATTCCACATGGAGCCCTTGATCCACCTGGACTAGCAGCAACCTTTATATTTTGTCAAGCCAATTTTATATGACTTTTATTATGTCTCAGAAAATGTGTGTTACTTTGCCATTGTGGGGATTTTTACAAAATAGTTGATGCATTATTTTAATGTCTCTTCAGAAGTGCTGTGGTGGCAGAGAAATACAGTAGAGATACCAACGAAGTGAATAGCATGAGGTATGAAAACTAGTAATTGATGAAAATGTTCTGAACCCACATTGGTTTTCTCATGTTTTCCTTCTTCTCTTCCCTTGCCATCTCTCTTTCTTTCTGGCAATTTACTCTTGAATATATCCAAAAGCAGACCATTCAAGAAATGCTCTGTTCAGAATTGCCTTTCCCCTCCTCTTCCCCTTTCTCTCTTTCACCCCACACGTTTCAAATGGCATCCAAGCCTGTTTCATGAAGACTACCTAGCACAACGCAAAGTGACAAGGAATCTGAAATGTACTTTCTTTCTTTTAAAAGAGGGGCATGCTCCTGAAAGCTTTATTTTCCTCACCTTTCTTTCTCATTCTCTTTTACAATCAAATGCCAGAGCAGTCCTTGGAGCTTTCACATTCCCCTCTCCTTTTGCCCGCCCTAACCCTCATCTTGTGCTTACTTCTTCCCTGCACTCCATCAAGCCCTGGAAAAGTGGCATTTACAATTTTAAGACAACAGAGGGCTTGCTGAGTGAGGTCAGAGTACATCCAAGAGCTCACTTGATACAGTTTGCTTTGGCAAATGTCAAAAGTGAGCGAATTGCAAGTAGTGTTTAGCTCAGGCAATGACTTGACTTGCTTTGGCTCAGCAAGTCATTAGCCCAATTAGTAACCAAAGGCTGGTCTTGGTTTATATCAAGGGGATTTTAGGCAGATATGAAAGTCTGTGTGAATGTTTCACACAGAGATATGCTTTTGTATGGCTGCATAATTGATCCCCCTTCTGCCATAGTTCACTAAAATCAGAAGACACAGCTGGTGTTTAGAATCTCTCCAGCTGCTGTAAGGAGTGGACAAAGTAAGATGACATTTGACACAGAGTTTGAACTTGGTAAAATAATAAGGACAACAACAACAAACAGTGTGTATCTTCAGAAATACTCAACCTGATTTTTCTCTCTTATTTTAGATATGTATTCCATCACAGATCTTTGAAGTATTTGCTTGCATACTCTTGAACTTTAAATAGACTCAGATACAACACATAAATAAATATTTATTTACAGTATGTATAGTTATTTATTCCAGTTATATCATTCTTTTCTCCCAATATGGGACCTAAGGTAGCTCACAACTGAGATTAAAACAAAATACATGTAAAAGATAATCACAATAATATGAAAGGTGTTGTTTGTTTGTTTAAAACACACACATACACACACACACACAATTAATTATTTGGTCAAAGTGGATTTATTTCCTGTTTATTGTCCTTTGGTCAGGACTATATTTTAACTGATAGTTATGTTTTCTTCAAGTAACTCAAAGAATCATTCGATATTTAATTTTTATTGTTAAACAAAAAGTTATTTACAGGGGACAAAGCAAGTAATAATGGTTTCCCGCCCACAAACGACAAAGGTCTGGTTTGAATTAATGTTATTTCTGTGTTAATCCCATTATCAAATGACTTTTTGCATGAGTGAGTAAGGCATCATAGATTAACGGTCTCAGACAGAACTTCATATCACCAGATGTCAACTCTAACATGATTCTTTTTTAAAGGAGACAGTTGGCTGTTGAGTAGAGTCATCAAGCGCTGCTTTGCATATGCATGGTTTTCCTTTGTCAAGTGAAACATTTTGCCTCACAATCACAGGTCTCAAAATGAGGGTGACAGCTTACTGTTGGAAAGGAGTTGCAAGAGAAGGGGGGATGCTGTTCTAAATACTCTTCCCCCTACCTCACACACACACCACCAGCCACTTCTCCCTTGAAGATACCTCTCTCCAAGGGCCAACTCTACCAGTGAGGCATGGAAGTCCAAAAAAAGAGTGCAGTTTAATCAATCAATTAATCTACTACTTTGCTATTCATTGTATTTTCATTCTGACATGTCAGAATACATATGAGAATGGGTACTTTGGGTACACTGATGAGGGAGTTGTTATTTGATGCTATTCTTGATGCAGCTCAATGTTTCTACCAACTCTGCTTTTCCATCAGGAAATAAAAAGTAGCTTTTTGGAAATGTGACTTAGTCCTTAATTTATTTATGTTGTGCAAGGCAACTTTTTTGTCCATCTTGGAATGTAAAGAGGCATTGGTGATTTCTCAAATAGCTTCTGATGCAGGTACTGACCAGATGAAAACCTGCCTCCATTCAGTCAGATAGCTGAATCATGGGCTCTCTCTCAGATCCCTTGCCAAGTAGTGAGAAACCAATGGTTCTACTCTTTGTAAACATTTTTCTATATTTTGAAATGCATGTGACAACTTTAAAAAACACTTAAGGAGAAGAGAATGTTAAGCTGTGATATGATAGCGCTGTTTAAATATTTGAAGGGATGTCAAGCTTGCTTTCTGCTGCTCCAGAGACTAGGGTCCAAAGCACACTGCAGAAGTATTCAGTTTGAGAGCACTTTAACTGCCTTGGCTCAGTGCTATGAAACAGTAGCATAACTTAGAGTGTGTGGGGTGTGCATACCACACCAGATGACACCTGAGAGGGGAGGTGACACACAGTCAGCTTCCCCCACACCATCCCCCTTATTCAATCCCCCATGCACACACTCCATCACTGCTCCATACCCCCGCATGCATTGCTTCATGTCCTGTGTGTGCTGTGTCCATCATTTGCAGTCCCATCCTTTTCCTGATGAGGAAAGGATGTTACTGTACATGGGGGATGGAGAGCATGTTGGTCATAATGCAACATGTGCAGGGAAAGGCATGGAGCAGCACACCAGGTGATGGAGCAGCATGTGCAGGGGATGGACACTCCATACAGGAATGCTGCTGCCTCCAAGTCCCATCCTTCTCTGGCACAGGGAGAGGGAGAGCACAGCATTTCCAGTACGGGGAGTGAAAGCCCTGCCCCTGCATGTCCTACCCACCAGAAGCTCCACCCCTAGAAGACCTCAGATCTCCCACTCCTGGATGTCCTGTCCCCCACTAGCCTCTCCTCCCACAGCGGGTGAGAACCAGTGCAGGAACGCCGCTGTTATGGAACTGTGGGAACTCTAGTTTGTTAGACATTTAGCCTTTTCTGTCAGAGAGTTCTGGTGGCACAATAAACTATAATTCCCAGGATTCCCTAGCACTAGGCCAGGGCAGTTAAAGCAGACTCAAATTGGATTATTAGCGCAGTATGTTTTGGACCTAGGAAACAGACCAAAGGATGTATACTACAGGAAAAGAGAATCCACCTCAACATTAGGAAGCAATTCCCGATAGAAAGAGCTGTTTGACAGTGGAATATACTCCCTCAGAGTGTGATAGAGGAGTTTATTGCACAGGTCCTAGAACGGGCCCTTCGCGTTACAAAAAGGGGGTGTGGTGGGAACCAGATGGGGCGAAGAACGCATCTTACTGCACAGGATGAGGCAATTTTTCAGAATGCTTTTGAACAGTTCTCAAAAATCACTCCCTCTGGGATGGATGTGGAACATGATGGGGAGGTCTGGCGGCGGTGGCATTCTTCTTTGTGGTGAGATGCGTTTTTTTGCCCCATCCTGTTCCTGTCATGCACCTTTTTTGTAATGGGACGGGCCCATTCTAGGGTCTGTGCAATAAACTTAAGAGCTCCTTCTTTAGAAGTCCTTAAACTGAGGCTGGATGGTCATCTGTCAGGAATGCTTTGATTCTGTGTCCCTGCATGGCTGTTGGTTGGACTGGATGGCACTTGAGGTCTCTTCCAGCTCTTTGATTCTATTATTCTAATCAGGTGCAGTTACTGAACAGTGCTTAAATTATAAATTTCAAACTGTACCAAGTTTCAAACTCTAATACCATTTAAGTTATGTCAAGATAATGATATCTTAAAATTTATTCTTAAAATATTAAAATTTTAGATGTATACACTTCACCTGAGGTTTTTTTTTTTAAAGAATCATAATCTAGTATAGTTTTTCATTTCCTAACTCTGTAAGATTATAGATTGAACAATCTACTGTCAGCCCTCAAATTTAATGCATTATGGATGAATTGGATTACATGTGCATGTAAATGTCAGCTCTTAAGATAATGTCAAAATACCTTACACATAATGGTCTACACTTCAGAGCTCCTTTCTTGGAGAGATAGAAGTACACAGATATCTAATTTTCAAACATCTGAACTTAGCTTAAGACATGCTTAACTTTGCCTCATTTGTAGAAATAATAATTTCAAATTAGTGATAAACAATTCCTCAAATTTCAAGTCTTATTGGTTCATAATTTCAATATTACTCAGTTCTGCTTGTTGAAATTCACTGTCCTGTAATGTTGGTAAGGGATTCTGTAGTCATGTTGTTTCACAATAAGAATAGTAATTATTATCAACCTAGCTCAACTTATTTTCTCAAATATCTATATGTATATATAGACATTTATGGATCTATATATAAACATATATTCAAATTCAATAAAAACCTTTATAATATGAAAATATATTTGAATGTGCAAACTAAAAGTAAATAAATCTTAACTGTTGATTGGCTTAGTAAAGAAAATAAGTCTCTTTATATACAGACTAAATAGTATCTTCCTTGCTTAGCTTGTTTGATATGTTTGTTCACTTTGTCATGTGGCAGTCTGCCAGGATAGAAATGGGCATCGCATGGATAGAAGCTGAACTTTCAGACTTAGACTTTGCAGATGACATCTGCCTTATAAATAGATCAGTTGAGGCTACAGAGTGTAAAACAGATGGTGTTGCAAACTCTGCCAAGCAAATAGACCTCATTATTAATAAATCAAAGGCAGAGGTTTTCAAACCTGTTCTACCCACTGGTTCTGATCATTGTCCCTCCTATTTAGGAGGTAAAATCTTGGAAAAGCAGCACTCACTTATTCTTCTGGTGTGTCGATTGGGTTGGCAACTTTTGTCAACTGCTCCACAGTGGGGAAAGTGATCACCAGTTTATAAAGTAAAGTTTAAGTGAGTGATTTTTAAAGATTACAGAGTCGTATTGGTACCGATTAAGCACTCAAACGTTCAGTTCACTGAAGTGAAGAATTCAGCAAACTCCACTAGATGCTCCCTCCTTGACATTCACAGCTAAAAGTTATAGAGTTAAATTGTATTTATAAAGTGGTCCTATTCAATCCATGGTTTTGTGTCTGGTTTTACGATTAAAGCCATGGACTGAATATTTATACAACTGATACCTATAACTTTTAATGAGAAACTACAAGGAAGGAACATCCATTATGGAGTTTGCTGAGGCAGGGAATCACTGCCAACCCTCCTCTTGAATTCCCCTTGGGTAAGATACCTGAACCCCAGGATTACTCCATGATACTGGATTGCTGCCCAGCCTGCCCTAGTTGAAGGAAGACTCACCTGAGGAACTCTCTCCTTTGAGTATCATGACTTAAAGTGAAGATAAATCTCAAGCTAACCCTAGAGTTGTCCCATTCCCCACTCCGAGGCACCACATCAAAAAGGAGCAATTCTGCAGAAATTCCCTTCACCAACTAATGTCTCTTGGTCACCAGCATCTTGATAATTCTCCCCACCTTCACCCCACACCCCATATTATCTGCCACCTATTTAAAAGCACCACCTTTATGCAAATACATTCAGCCCTCCAGATCCATGCATTGTGCACCTATGGATTCAACAATCCAAGGCTTGAACATATTTCAAATAAATAAATAAAGTAAGAATGCAAACTTTGATTTTGCCATTTTATATAAGGGACACCATTTTACTATGCCACTGTATATAACAGGATTTTTGCATCAACAGATTTTGAATTGCTGGAATCTCATCCCATGAATACCAAGGGTCCTCTATATTCCATGCTCCACAAGCTACATGTAGAATACCAAAAAAAGGAGAATAAAAATTCCTACCCAACCCCTAGGCAATCAGCCAAAACCTGCACTGTACAAGAGGGACCATAGGAGGGAAACACGTCTTTGAATAAGAAAGGGGGAATCACAAGGGTGGTCAGTCATCATCATCATCATCATCATCATCATCATCATCATCATCATGTTTATTTATAGCCTGCCTTTCATAGAATCATAGAGTTGGAAGAGACCGCAAGGGCCATCCAGTTCAACTCCCTGCCATGCAGGAAATCTAAATCAAAGCATGCCTGACAGATGGCCATCCAGGCTCTGTTTAAAGACCTCTAAGGAAGAAGACTCCACTACACTCTGAGGGAGCTTGTTCCTCTGTCGAACAGCCCTTACTGTCAGGAAGTTCCTCCTAATGTTGAGGTGGAATCTCTTTTCTTGTAGTTTGCATCCATTTCTCTGGGTCCTATCACTGGAGCAGCAGAAAATAAGTTAGCTCCCTCCTCAATATGACATCCCTTCAAGTATTTAAACAGGGCTATCTTATCACCCCTTAACCTTCTCTTCTCCAGGCTAAACCATCCCCAGCTCCCTAAGTCATTCCTCATAGGGCATGATTTTCAGACTCTTCACCATTTTAGTCACCCTCCTTTGGACACGCTCCAGTTTCTCAACATCCTTTTTAAATTGTGGTGCCCAGAACTGGATACAATATTCCAGGTGGGGCCTGACCAAAGCAGAATAGAGTGGAACTATTACTTCCCTTGATCTAGACACTATACTTCTATGGATGCAGCCTAAAATTGCTCTCAGTACAGAGACTCAAGGCAGCTTACAAATCTAAAACAGTCCAAGCTAAAACACTATTAAACAGGCAAAATACAAGTTTTAAAAACAATTAAACAATTATAGATTTTTGTGGGTTTTTTGGGCTATGTGGCCATGTTCTAGAAGAGTTTTTTCCTGACGTTTCGCCAGCATCTGTGGCTGGCATCTTCAGAAAATGCTTGCCTGGAAACTCCTGAAGATGCCAGACACAGATGCTGGTGAAACGTCAGGAAGAACCTCTTCTAGAACATGGCCACATAGCCCGAAAAACCCACAAAAAACTATGGATGCCGGCCATGGAAGCCTTCGACTTCAAATTAAACAATTCAAACAATTAAAAGCATTACATTATTAAAATTTAAACTTTAAAACTCTTTAAAATAAAAACAAACCAGCATCCCTGTCATGCAAAAGCCTGGTGGCATAGAAACGTCTTTACTTGCTGCTGGAAGGACAGCAGGGATGGAGCCATCCTGGCTTCCCTAAGGAGGGAGTTCCAGAGCTTGGGAGCAGCCACTGAAAAGGCCCTTTCGCTTGTTCCCACCAAACACACCTGAGAGGGTAGTGGGACAGAGAGAAGGGCCTCTCTTGATGATCTCAGTATTCTTGGGGTCTCATACAGGGAGATACGATCCTTCAAATAGCCTGGACCCAAGCTGTATAG
>NC_056524.1:136888808-136933972 GCF_019175285.1 Sceloporus undulatus | reverse complement strand
GGCTTTATAGGTAAAATCTATCACTTTGAATTGTGCCCAGAAACAGTCTGGCAGCCAATGGAGCTGTTGAAACAAGGGAGTTGTATGCTCAGGCTGGCTGCAGCTCTTTGGACAAGCTGAGGTTTCTGAGCACTTTTCAAAGGCAGCCCCATGTAGAGCACATTACAGTAATCCAGACGGGATGTTACCAAGTCATGTACCACCATTGCCAGATCTGACTTCTCAAGGAATGGGCGCAGCTGGTGCACAAGTTTCAGCTGTGCAAAGGCACTCCTGGTCACCACCGATATCTGGGCTTCCAGGCTCAGTGCTGAGTCTAGAAGTACACCCAAACTACATTGCCTTCCCCCACTCCATATTCTTTCTATGGGTAAGCAACAGCAACAGTTCCTGCAACATTTCTGGGGCATGATATCTGAGATTGCAGGGGAAGTGCATAGAAGTGTGTGGGCACAGCATTACACTCCTCCTACTTGACCATTCCTGCTCCAAAGAGGATAGGTTGGCACAGTTGACATTACTTGATTAAACTAATAAATGAAGCTGTTTTGCTGTTGTTGTTAAGTGCCTTCAAATCAACCCTGACTCATGGTGACCCCATGGATGAGTTATATCTCCAAGACTCCCTGTGATCTGTTTAGGTCATGTAAATTCCTACCTGTGGAAGGCCTAATAGATTCTAGTGTGCAGTTTTCCTCTCTTTCTGCTTTCTTCCACTTTTCCTAGCATTATTGTCTTTTCTAATGAGTCATGTCTTCTTATGATGTGTCCAAAGTATGACAGCCTCAGTTTGATAATCTTCGCCTCCAGGGAGATTTCAGGTTTGATCTGTTCAAGGACCTATTTGATTGTCTTTTTGTCTGTCCAGCACTCTTCTCTAGCACCACATCTTAAATGAATTGATTTTTTTCTTACCACTTTCTTCACTTTTCAGCTTTCGCATCCATACATTGTCATGGGAAATACAATGGTTTGTATGATTCTTACTTTAGTTATATATTTTTAGTCTTTAAGATCTTTTCTAGTTCTTTCATGGTTGCCCTTCCCATTCTTAGTCTTCTTCTGATTTCTTGGCTGCAGTCACCTTCCGGATCAATGTTTGACCCTAGATAGGAGAACCCTTTTATTATTTTTATTTCCTCATTATCCTATTTCTTTTCATACAAAGGACTATTGTTTAGCTTAAAAAACAATATTGCTAAATGACCACACCTTTGCAGGGGCTTTCTAACCTCTTTTCTTTCCTCCAATCTAAAACAGCTAGTGAGGGGAAAAAGGTTCCAAACATAACCTTGGTAGGTGCGTTTGATGTGCTGCAGCGCAAGTTGTGAAGGTCTAATGTTATCACTCAGTATATAAAAATATCCTTATTTTATTGCATCTTAGATGAAATATTTAATTCTAAACCAATGGTCAGTTGGAAGAACTGGTTTTTGAACTTCAGCTTAAGAATGTATTTTCTATGTAAGACATTATTTTTATGTAGTCTATGAACATAGTAAAAAGGTAATTAGAGGAATTATGGTTAGGACAAGCAGACATTCAAATCAATCAAAAATCAATTTCCCAGAACCATTTTGAACATAATTGCATGTTTTTCCAATCCAGTTCAGCCAGGAAAATTGGTGGATTTACACATTCGTTGTATAAATTAATCTTCAAACAAATACACACTGTGGTCAAGTTCACTTCTAGAAAGTTTAGGACACAGCTTTCTTAATTATAGCATTCAAAAAATAAAATTCAGAACATCCTTGCTTATAGTTCAGGAGTGAATCTGTGTGTCTAGAATGATGTAGCAGGACTTCACATAATAATGCAGTTGACACCTGGAAAGTTTGTTTTGAAAGCAGTGAACATTTTGTAGTCATCCATATCTGAACAGCTATCATGTTGATATGCTACTGGGTGAAATATTCAGTCAAAAATTCACAATTATCATCTAGAGCTTTATGTTCAAGTTGGAAATGAAGGACGGGATCCAATATGAGCACTACTAGGTCTGAGTTTGTGTCAGGAGGTTTTCCATATTCCCTTATGGTTTGCAGAGCTTGAAAATAATAACTAATAAATAGTGGTTATCTGAAGCTACTTACATCTTTGAGTAAGAAGGCTGCAGTGAAGCCACATTTAAATATAGCATTAAAAAACAAGAGTAAAATTGCTTTATCAGTGTAACAAATAAAAGTTACTTTTTAGGGAGCATTTTTGTAGGCATTTCAAGTCCAAACCACCTCAAACCTCAAGGCTTATAAGTCTGAGTTATCCTCATTCTGATCTTTGTACAGAGGAAACTGCCTGATATCCTGTCAGACTATTTGTCCATTTCACCAAGTACTGCCTGTTCTACCAGGTATTCCACACCACAGTGTTTTCCCCATGTTAGCCATCATCTCATAACAACAAAGGAGGCAGGAAAGGAACATATGCTTCTTCCCTCTCTCCTCTTCATAGGCCCACACTGCTGCTCCTGATGCAGTCGCTTTCCATAAAAATTAAAGGATGGAGGAAGAGTACTGAAGCAGGGAGTCTTGCTAGGAGGACTTTTCCATATGTCAAAGACTGGCAGGAACAGTCTTTTCCAGACCTTCATATCAGGTCAGAACATTTATCAAGTCTTTTCTTTTTTTCCCTTTTCCTTTTCTTTCAGGAAAGCTCCAATATTTTCTGAGTTAATCTGAGGATAGCTTTGGAGTACTTCTCCCACTCTAATTAAATGTAATCCCCCCTATGATTTCCCCCTGAGAACATCAAAGATAACTCTTATGCTTCTGTAGATTTTTTTTTTTTTTTTTGTGTTATATCACAGATTTGTAATGATGCTTCTTTGAGTTTAGAGAGCTCTATTTAGTGTAGAAGACAAAAATACAACAAAAATACATTTTATATTTTGCTATAAAATATTTTAAAGGAAAATATTTTCCTTTAAAACATGCAATAAAAATATTAAGAAAAGCCAAATCATTTAAACATATCTATGTATACTATAAGAATATGAATAAATCAACAAATACAAATGGGATAAAACGTAACCTTCTTCCTGCACTAAATAAAGGTTAATAATAATAATAATAATAATAATAATAGCATGGTCCATTACTTTGTTAACCAGCTTCAAAGCTGAATTGAAGACAATCCTGTTTACGGAAGCGTTCCCAGGCCTTACATGACTGTTAACCTATGCCATTTTAACCTGTGTTGTTTATTTTATTGCTTCTAATATAATATAATATATGTTTTAATTTCCATTGTTCTTTGTAGAGTGTGCAGCACTGGCAGGTCTTAATTTTATTTTATTTTAAATTATTGTATGTACAGCATTCTGTAAGCCTACAGTGCTTTATAAACAAACAAACAAACAATCAAACAAACAAATAAAGAGATACTCTACAGACCAGTGCTATACGCCAGCATGGGCGCATAGCATACGCACACCAACTGCATGCCAAACTGCATGGTCATGGTTCTCCATTGCCGCAGCATTTAAATGTGCTGTACCAAAAGAGTGCAGAAAAGCTGCTGCTGCCGCCACTAGAGCACCCTTTCTGTAGCATGAAAAGGAGCCATTTTGTGGCTTCTTTTTGTGCTTCGGAAAGGCCAGATCGGAGCCACAATCTGGGGAGGAAAGGGGCAGCATGGAGGGGCTGTATGTTGAGCCCCTAAGAGCTCTAGAGACAGGCATCATACGCTGATGTCATGACATGACATATGCACACCAGCCGCCCCCCAACGCTAGCACCATATTGTGCAGCCAACCACATTCTGGGAGGGCATCATGGTGCTCTATTGGTGCAGCATTTAAATGCGCTACATCAAAGGAGCACTGAAAAACCACCATGGTAGAGGCTAGGGTGCCCTTTCTGTGGTGCAAAAAGGAGCTGCTTTTTGTGGCTTCTTTTTGCACCATGGAAAGGCCATATCGGGGCTGTGGAATGTGATAGCCACAACCCAATCCGGTGAGAAAAGCGGTGGCACAGAGCCATCCCTTAGGGTTTGTCTGTTGAGCCCCTGAGTTCTGGAATGTATCACAATTTTTTAATAAAGTATGCAGACAAGATTTTCATTCATTGTTTTATTTTGGCCAGTGTTGAGTTTCAGCACAACCAATCTCTGCTGCTAGCAGCACAGCCATCTTATTTTGAAGGGGCTCAATACCATGTCCACCTTCCCATTCCCTGCTTTGATGGTACTTAGGTTAGGGCTCTGGAGAAGAGATGGCAGGATAGCACTAAGAAATATCTGCATATATATGTGTACATGTGGCATGAGGGCCAGCTAGAGTGGGCAAGAAAATAGGCTGATCCTTTCACTTATTCAGCTGCACCTATGATCAGATGGATGTTGTCATTAGCATTTTAGGTTTTTAATTGTTTTATTTACTAAGAGAAATATCAGCCTCACCCATAGTAGAAATTACTCATTTTTCCTCGTTCACATACTTCCTCTTTCCTTCTTCACTTCCTCTTTTACATTTTTAATTTTTCACTCCCCCCCCCCCCCCCCCCCCCCCGGAAGCTAATTCCCCCTTCCTCCCCCTCCCCCCCCCCCCCCACACACACACATATGTGTATATTACCAAGCTGTACACATTTTCATTTATGTTCTCTCTCTCTCTCTCTCTCTCTCTCTCTCTCTCTGGAATGCTTAAAGAGCCCTGGGCCCAAGCAGCCCACATTTCATTCTCTTTCTCTCTCTTTTTGGGCTGCTTAAAGAGACTTTGTCCCTGCTTAGGGAAGCAGTACAAGTAGTTGTCCAGATGCCCTGTGAAAACATGACTATCTCAGGACTCCCTGTAGCCTGGACATCAGGGGAAATTAGGGACATCTGGTACCTAAATATTGTATTTCAGGATACATAAAATTTTTAATTAACTAAACTATATCAAATCCATAGGGAGAAAACTGAGAAGCACATTCCCAGGTCTACATAACATAACAGTTTCAGGTGTCTTGACTTCACAGTATTGGGACTATGCTTGAAACAGATATACACATGAAAACACACACACACACACACACACACACACACACTTTTATTAGCACCTGTTTTGATTTTGCACAGATTTCAATGCGCTCATAATCAACGAGAATCCTCACTCAAGGTATCTGAATGGTAAAGAAGCATTGTATTTCCTCCCAAGCACTCTGGGTTGAATCATCTTGTTAATGGCTGGGACTAAATTAAACTTTACAAATATAAGGGAAGCTGGGATGACTATGGCAAACACTTTGGAAAAGGAAGCCAAAGTCTGGAAAGAAATCCCTGGTCTATTCTGGAGACCAAACCAGGGAAGTCCCAAAATACATTTTCATGCCTCAGCCAAAAATGCCATATGGTAGTAAGAAAAGCAACCAGCATTATCTTGTTTGCATTCTGCTGAGACAATGTAGTAATACACTAAATAGTTGACTATTCTCAGTCCTTTAATTTACCTTAAATAAGCTACTTGAGATATACTATACAGTATTTCCCCTGGTATATAGTCAGGCCAATACTAAGCTAAATGCTATTGCACTAGCAATAACAATGCCAGTTTATACCCATTCTTTTCTGCCATCTCCTCAACAAATACTTTTTCACAAAGAGAAAACAGGGTTTCAGTACTTTCCGAAGTCCAGAAAACTGACCCAAAACTTTACTGCCCTGAGGGAAGGTTCTCTTGTGAGCCATCCTGAGGGAACTGTTGTTTGCTGCCCTGAACTTTCCACTAAAAGGGGAACAAAACTGAATACATTTAACACAACCTGATATCTTAGAACTCTGCAAATCTCAGTATTTCAGCATGTCAACAGTTCAACAAACTGGATGAGTGCACTTTTTGTGTGTGAGAGGCAATCAAACAGTCTTTGCTCTTTATTTGTCAATCAATATATTTCTACTCTCTTTCAAGAAGGTGTCTTTTCCAGCTAGTGAATGACCTTTTGTAGGAGAAGTAGAAGGGTCAGGAATGGAAGTTTTTTAAGGTTGCAAACTTGAATAGGACTACTGGGGAAGAAATCCCTTTGAAATTAGTGGGACCTCTTGCTCAGTAAACATGCAGAAGAGTTCAGCTCAAATCTGCTGACAAATTATTTGGCATACTTTGATGACAAATATCAAAATAAAAAGCAGCTATTTCACAATAGACATAGGTAGAGGATCAAGGAATCCATTTTTAAAAAATCAAATTCTTGTAAGCACTTAAACTCGAAAATCACATGGAATGTTAGAATGGTGTTATCTCCTACAGAAAGTTTGACCATTTTAATAATGGCAAAACAATTCATATAAGAGTATACATAATTCAAACTGGAGTTATTTCCTCTCCTTCCAGGACAACATATTTAATCCAAGTGGTAACTTTAATTTGCTATTAGCTTTAAAATATGGCATTTGTTTTTGGCAGTTTCTGACTTCTTCTTTTTTTCTGATATATATCCTGCGAATAAATGAAATATATTTTAAAAGCAATTTCTGGGTTATTTCATGAATTATTGTGATATCATGATGAAGCCCTTCCTATGCTAAGAAAATTCAACCCGTTAAAAGAAGGGAAAACCTGTCCTAACATTTGGATACATTTGCTATTTCAGCACAGGCATAAAGCCAGAATTTTATGGCATCTGAGAGCGGGGGGTGGGGGGAGATCCTTAAAATAACTGTAGGACAGTTCATGGTGTGTGATGACAAAGATGTAACAAGCAATAATGCTGTATAATATATTGAACTCTGAAGGTCTCTAGGCACCTAACCAAGATATGACAGAATTTTAATTCATAAGTAGGACAGCATGCATCCCACTTTGGCAGCAAAGAGCCCATTAGATCTCCAAAGCCAAATATTCTGAACTGTGTGTAAGCTCTGTTATTGGCAGACAGGGCAGAATTTTACTGGCCCAGTATTGAGGAAGGCTGGCTTGAGAACTATAATTCTCCCACTGCTATTACTCTGTCCTGGTATATTGTGATCTATGAGGAATCTTTCAGGCCATTCATTCAAGCTATTTTTAAAAAAGAGAAATCTATGAAGCTTCTGTATGCCACCCTTAAGGCTGCAGTCCTACCCACACTTTACTAATAAGCTTATTTATAACGAGTACGATTATTGTCAATTAAACTCTCTACACCAATTGCCATGGTAGGGAAAACTATTTGATAGGGATGATCAACATTGGTGGAGAGGTTGTAATTAATTCAGCCTACCTGCACATACTTTGCAAAGGGACATCAGATTACTTTCTCCAAGATCCTTAAATATAAAGACTTATAATCAGAATGTGTACTAAGAAATGCCTTCAATATTTTCAGTGTAGCTTACTCCCAAGTAGATGTGCATAAGACTGCACACAGATGTTATTATTCATAGAAGGACTCAAGAATAACAATAGTCATAATATTTCATAGTGCTTGAATGTTTATTACATTTCTGGTGGCTCAACATCATAGGAATCTTGGTAGTCCAAATTTGACTGATCATATGGTGGGGGGGGGGGGAGCCAGAGATTGGATGGGCTTTAACCACTCTGTCCTCCATTCTAGGATCCGTGAAAGTGGGGCTGATTTTACCACACATTAGGAAGAATGAGACAGTCAGCAGATACTGGGAACAATGACAGCCTCCTCCCAGAAGTTCATCTTGGACTCCCCAGCTTTTTCCCATTACAGGAATACCACACAACCTGTCCTGGGGCCCCTAAACTAGTCTGCTAGAGTAAATGAAAATATCCAAATATCCCACCCCTAGTGTTGCCCATTATGCGCTGGTGAAAGAGACTTAAGGCAACAGTATTTTTATATTCCTTAAAACTAAAAATATTCCTCAAGACTGCTGGAAGCTCCAGAGGGACTTTTTCAAAGTAAATCTGAGAATACCCACTGCACATCTGATTGGGAAAACACTCTTCTATCTGCTAAGAGCTACTCAGAACATGAAGGCACTTGTCATATATCAGCAGCATTGAGGAGCAGATTGATACATCAGGATCAGAAAGACAATCAAGGAGGCAGTTGGACCACTGGAGTTAAAGAATGAATTATTTTCCTCTAGTGCTCAAGATGCATGATAAATGCCTCTGTCTGAAATAATATTTCCAGGAGGACGAAAGGATGCGAAAAACTCATGCAACAAGAGATGAAATTCAAGACTTTATTGATAAACAAACAAATCACTAGATCACAATGATGTCTACTCAAATGCTCTTTAAAACCTCAAAAATGTAATTGCTGATCTTCTAGTAAAATCTATAACATGCCCATCAGATGAGGCGCCATACTGAAGAGCAGACAGAGTCAATTTAACACTTTTGTTTTAAAATGATCTAATGATGATCACGGAAACAATAAGCCAGTTCGCTGAACATCTAAATTTAGATGATAAGCCCAAGGGCAGGGAAATATCTAATTGACAAATTGTAAGCTGCTCTGATATCCTTGGCTGAAGAGCGGGGTATAAATAAATAAATAAATAAATGGTTAAAAGTGTTAGCAAGGCCAAATTTTCAGGCATGTAAGAGGAAAAGAAAAAGAATCAATATGGCTTCTGGGAAAGTAAGAACTATCCCAGTAAAATATTAGAGTTCTTTGTGTCAATAAACATAGGGTGAGATATTATCTGCTTGGATTTGCCAAATACTTTTGATAAAGTTGCACAACACAGGACTTCAGCAAACCTAGCAATCATAGGGTCATGGGGAAGAAGGAAATATATTTTAAGACTTAGAGAACTGACAGTAAAAAGGCAGATGAGATTCAATATAAGCAAGTGTAGAGTTGGCACATATTGGGGCAAAACATTTCAGTCTTACATGCATACTGATGTGTTCTGAGCTGTTAATGTGTGGCCAAGAAAGTAATCTTCAGGCTGTGGTAGATATCTCAATAAAAATATCAACCCTGCTGTTTAAAAAAAGAGAGAGTAAATATCATGTTGGACATACATAGAAAGCAAACTGAAAATAAAATTAGCAATTACCATACTACCTTTATTCAAATCCATGGTGTGACAGTATTATGTACAGTTCTGGCTACTGTAACTTAGGGCCAGAACAGACAGCCACCTTCCATTTACACAACACATGCTCCCAAAATGCCCAGAAGATACCCAGAAGCTGGCTAGCTGCCCAGACATGGGTGGCTTCAATACTCTCCAGTGGCATGACACTTACTTTTTTCCACTCTTTTTTTACTCCTATTTGGGCTGGGTTCGGGGTGCATTGGGACCACAGCATGTGTTTACCGCTATCCATCTTTGGTGGGGATAGCTTCAAGCTACTCCTTAGTGGTCATCTGTTTTGGCATTTAAAAAGCATATTCTAGAGCTGGGAAAGGTGAAGAAAAGGGTAGCCATAATGATCAAATAGTGTAACTGTCCTTTGAATAAAGTTTGGAGCTTTCATAAAATTGTGGGGGGGGGGGGGAGTAAGAGAAGAAATGACAGACATGTATAAAATTATAGATGATGGGAAGAAAGTAGATTCAGAAAAGCAGGAAAGTTTTCTTTCATCATATTGCTAATGTAATGTTGTTATGCTTACGCTGGTGAGGAAAACTTAATTAAAAGCAGCTAGTTATACTTAACTAGTTATTTTCTAGTTTATAACATGGTTCATAAATATGCACATTTTTAAAGAGTTAAATACTTGTAGCTCTAGACCTGAATTGATCTATCTGTCCCTTTTAATTTTTACCACATTAGAGATGGTAAAATCTCTAATTCTTTTGCTCCAGAATATGTAGGGAAATCTGGAGAGAGATCTTACTATCCTAACCAATTAGAATGAATATTTTATCCATCCCTATTTTCAGTTCCTACCAGATGGATGGTGATGAATAAGTTTAATCAGTGCCCTGAATGAAATGAATATGCCCACCCACACTAAAAACCCACAATGCACTAAGAGAGCTATGACAAAGGCATAACAGCTCCTCAGGAAACAAATCAAAATGGAAAGGGTTTTCTCAGTGCAGAACTCTGTATCACCACCAATAAACAAACCAACTGAATAGTATTTTTTTTAAATGGTCAGGATTAGAGATCTTTATTACAGACAGTTCAATGGCAATACAGTGAATGAAAGTTCTACACTACTGACTGAAAATTTGATGGAAATTATCAGAGGGACAAATAATGTTTGCAGGACATAGGCAAGAACATGTCAGTTATGGTCAGCCCTCCAGGTTCACAGATTCTTCTCCATGGATTCAACCACCTGCAGCTTGAAAATATTTTTGAAATATATAAATTTCAAAAGCTTTCATAATTACTTTTGCCATTTTAGCTTACTTTTGCCATTTTATATAAGGAACATCATTCTACTACAGCATTGTATTTCATGAGACTTGAACATCCACAGATTTTGGTATCCACAAGGGGTCCTAGAACCAAACCCCAGCAGATACCAAGGGCCCACTGTACTTGTAAATAAAGAGCTAGGGATATTCTTAAATAAATAAACACTCAATTGTATTTTTGTGATATTATCAGTTCCATAGCACAACAAGTAACTGGTTTGTGCAACATATAAGGCAACAACTGCGGATAGGCTTTCTCTCCCCTCCACTGTTTCTACTATAACTTGAGAAGTGGGGTGACTTCTGAAGCTCTTGACATAGAGGAGTTCTGTAAGCCCAGCCTCTAATGCTATACTAGAAGCAGAGAAAGAAGACTAGGACTCTGGATGTGAAGTACAGTCTCTCTTTCCTTGTTCAAGAACTCGAAAGGCTCCCTGCTAATAGGCAGAGAAAGCCGGAGAAGTCTGAAGTCTGTGAGAGCTGGACAGTTTTTGCCTTCAGTTGTTTATCTCCCCTATATCATGGGGAAAAATTGCTGCATGGAGAGAGGTAACTGGCGTTAAATGACAAGAGAAAGCCATCCATTTTCTCTCCTACTAGTTTCGTTCTTCTCCAGCGCTCTGTGTTTCCTGGCAGGGAGTCTTCAGAGTTCTGATCTGGCAGTGTCTGGCTGCTTTTCACATGGTTAATGTAATGGATTTACACTTTGTACATGTGCTTACATCAGCAGTGGGCAGACTGGGATCTACTCAAATATTGCTGGATAGCTTGCAGTAGCTCTGAAACCTAGTTATTTAATGGCAAGTGTTCCTGAATTACACTGCTGAAGGATGAGAGAGATTTATGTGACATTATTGTGAATTCAGTTTTGTTCATAGTTTCCAGAATGAAGCATGTGCTGAAAATCACTGTATTCTTGAAATGTAATTTTTTTTTTATTCAAATAAATTCCATTATGGTAAACTCTTACATTACTGGTTTATAACACTAGATTTCTGAGTATTTTACAACAGAATATAATTACCTGATTTTTTTTAGCTCTCATGAACTTGAATTAAAATACAAACAAATATTTGTAGTCTGTCACTTGTGGGGTCCAAGTAAATGAAGGAAGTGTGTTCCAGCCACATACTTAAAGAAAAAAAAGGAGGGGGAGTGGAGAATAAAAGTGAAATAAAATCAGATTAAATAAGATTAATAAACTCTAATTTTCCACTTAGAGTAGACCTATGGAATCAATTGCTGAATGGTGGATCAACACTGTTGCTATTTATCTTTCTTTATATCTTATACTCCCCCCCCCCCAAAAAAAATAATTGAGATTCAAACTGAAGATTTGTTTGGTTTGGTAACACTGTTGCTTTGAGCTCCCCAGGCCAGTTAATTATTTTTATTTTATCTTAACTCTTCTTCCATTGGTTTCTCATTCGTATCATGTTATGGCTCCCCCCGTTTTTTATCATTGTACTGCTTCAGCTCTGGTCCCTTTGTTTTTATTACTTTAAAAACGACAGCATGGCTTATTGGTTTTTTTGCCAACTATTCAGCCTCTGAGAACTCTGCAATTAATGGACATCCTTATGTTTTGAAAACAGTTAACAATTAAGACTTCTTGAGAAGAGCTGTGAGTTATAGCCTGCTCAGTTGTTGTTTGGTTTAAGTTCTTTGGTGTGTTTTAGGCATGGTATTTACAAGATGAACCTGCAAGTTAATAGGACTCTCTTCTCCTCCCACATTTGACTTACTAAAGAGACAGAGAAAGAAAAAGAGACAGACAAAAAAATTCCATTTTCTTTCACTTAAAAGAGAATCTGCAGGATACCCTGAAAGTTTGGTTACAGCTTGCCAAAATCCACTTGACTGGACAATATAATCTCCTTGGAAGAAGACAGCAAGTTTTGTAAACTGTGAAGACTGTTTGTCTGAAGTAAACTTGGCAATGGAATTAGCTGAAGCTGAGCGCATAGCTGTTTCAACCCAGGACTCTTCTCAGCATCTTGCAAATAGTAGTAGCAAGGTTAGAGGGGAAAGCCTCAAGAAAATAATAAGCAAATAGATCAAATGCCTGTAAAGCATTTGCAACTGAACAAAATAACATATCGGACACTGCTGCTGCTGCTGCTGAGACCTCAAAGAACAAAATGTATCTCTTATACAGAAAAGTTTCTGAATATATTGTTAGACCTATTAAGAAATAAAAAAAATTCTTAAGAAATAAACAACTTAGAATCAATCAAGAATTTTTTTCAGAGTATTATACACTGTTGGTAATATTAGTAGAAATTCATACAAGAAATGAAAAAGCAATGCTTCAGTTTGTATGTCCTACCACCTGTGAGAAGGGTGTAAATACAGATGCCTTGTAAGCTATTTAAATCAAATTCTGGAAGGTGGACACCAATACTCGCATCATTGTTCAGTTATATAAATCATCATCGGAGAACCCCCTAGAGATAGGGGTGAATGTAGTAGTTCCTATTTATAAAAAAGGTTCTAAAGCAGACGCTAAAAATTTTAGACCATTTAGTCTTTTGTGTGTCTTTTGTAAATTGTATTCAAAACATCTGTTGGGTAAGTTAGAGTCCTGAGCTGTAGGAAATGATGTATAGCAGCGGAACAAGCTGGTTTTAGTAAAGGTAAATCCATAATAGACCAGTGCTTTATTTTAGAATATGTAATGCAAAAATATACAGTACTCAAAAAGATAGAAAAGAACTTTATGCTGCATTTATAGACTTTAGCTCTGCCTTTGGCTTAGTCAATAGAGAATGACTGTGGCAAAAGTTAGCATCCACCAATATTGACAGAAGGTTACTCCTAATTAAAATGTCACTCTCTGATATATCTCTCAGAGTTAGACTTGGTCCTAATGGATTTTTATCTAATAATATCCCCACAGAAAAAGAAGTACGGCAGGGATGTCTTTTGGCCATCTTTTTATTCAATTTTTATATACATCATATAACTAGAGACCTACAGGGGCCAGAGTACTTTCTAGTCTCCATTCTGGAAACTAAACTCTTAGTTCTCCTATATGCCTATGATATTTTTTTATTTCTGCCACATTGGTTGGGATGAAGGGACTATTAAACATGCCTTTTGCTCAAGGGAGCAACTAATTGTCAATCATTCTAAAACTAAAGTAGTAGTTTTTTGGGAAGAAGAGGAAGTCCTATAGATGGACACTGAAAACAAAATGTATAGAACAAGAATCTTACTTTAAATATTTGGGTGTAGGCTTTAAATCAAATTTTTCTTGGCACACACATTTTGATTCAGTTAAATTGAAATCTTCCTATTCCATTAGTTCCATTTTCAGGTTTCATAGGGGGCAGGGGAAGGGTTACCCCTGCTGTTGAGGTATTCAAGAAGAGAATTGCCCCAGAATTATTATATGGTGTGGAGATAGGGGGCCATAGCAGTGCCTTTCCCTAGAACCAATACAAAACACTTTTTTTTTTATCAAAAGGCATACCTGCCTCACTTTTAAGAGCTGAAACAGGGCTAGTTTCTCTGCAAACTGGTGTTCATGTGGCCCTAGTCCCATTGTGGATGAAATTAGTTAGAATAAGTGATTATTGTCTCCCCAAAAATATTTTCTAGAGCAACTGCAATCTCCAGCTCAATGCTTCTGGGCAAAGTCAGTAAGTTCAATACTTTTTTCTTATGGGATTAATGCAAAAGCCTTACACATCTATTTTTAAAGCAGAATTAAGCAATGGGTTATGGAAAAATGTATTTTGCCTCTAAATGGAGGATTCTATTCATGCTATCCCATACAGCATCTTCCCCGTGGTACCCATTATTCAAAACATCCTTTGGATTGGAGTGTTATTTTCTGGATCTTACACTGAACCTTTGAAGAATAGCATATACAGCCTTACAATTTCAGTGTATGCTGACCGCTTACCTGAATAGAAGATATAACAAAATCTTGTGACCCAAAGGATTTATATTTGTGAGTCTGAGAAAATGGAGGACCTACAACATTATCTGCTGAAATGCTCTCCATACATATCCCCAAAGCAAAGGTTCTTAGGTTATATTCTCCATTCCCTTGCAAATCGTTCACTTCTTGAGCAAATTTGTGTACTATTAGCGGGTAACAACATATATATTACTGAGATGGTAGCAAAATTTGCTTTGGCTGCTATTAAGATAATAATTATTAATAATAATTATTATTTTTATTTCCCGCCTCTCACAAGGATCGAGGCGGGATTACGTCAATAAAAAACTATAATACACATACAAATAGATCAATAAAATACTATTATATAATACATAAATACAATCAATGGAATATTAAAATTACTGTTAAGTCAATAAAAAAACTAATATAAGATAAGAGCTACATAATAGTAAAGAATTTTATTGTGCTGGTTTTGTTAAAAAATGTTGTAAATTTCTTACCTGTTTATATTCTTGACAAATTTCTGTTTTAACATTTCTATTTTGTATTTTGATGCCAACGCTTGAAGTTATTCTGCCATCTGGCTTTTATTTAAGTACACTCGTCCCCCGGGTTACGAAATTAATTCGTTCCGGCGCCATTTTCGTAACCCGGGGGACTTTCGTTAGCCGAATCCCCATAGGCGCTAATGGGGAAAAGCCGCGGCTGCGCCGCGGCTCCATTCAAAACAGCGCCGGCTTTTTTTCGCAAGCCGGGGAAACGTTCGTAACCCGGAAATAATTAATTAATTTATTTTTTTTCGTATCCCGGGAATTTCGTATCGCGGCGCGTTCGTATCCCGGGGTACCAGTGTATATGGAATTGTGATGGCTCATAGCTTTTAGCAATAAAGTTCAGTTCAGTTAGATTGATTAACTATTGAATCAATTTTTAAATTGTGAATCAACACTGTTGTTATTTACCTTTCTCTAAATCTTATATACCCCCCCCCCCAAGAAAAAAAGTAAGACTCAATCTTACTTCTCAACAGGGAGAAATGTAAGGTACTGCACTTAGGGCAAAAAAATGAAATGCACAGATATAGGATGGGGGACACCTGGCTTAAGGAGACAACATGTGAAAGGGATCTAGGAGTCCAAGTAGACCACAAGTTGAACACGAGTCAACAGTGCAATGCGGCAGCTAACAAGGCCAATGCGATTTTAGGCTGCATCAATAGAAGTTTAGTGTCTAGATCAAGGGAAGTAATAGCTCCACTCTATTCTGCTCTGGTCAGGTCCCACCTGGAATATTGTGTCCAGTTCTGGGCACCACAATTCAAAAAGGACATTGAGAAACTGGAGCGTGTCCAAAGGAGGGTGACTAAAATGGTGAAGGGTCTGGAAACCATGCCCTATGAAGAACGCCTTAGGGAGCTGGGGATGTTTAGCCTGGAGAAAAGAAGGTTAAGGGGTGATATGACAGCCCTGTTTAAATATTTGAAATATGTCATATTGAGGAGGGAGCAATCTTGTTTTCTGCTGCTCCAGAGACTAGGACCCGGAGCAATGGATGCAAGCTGCAGGAAAAGAGATTCCACCTCAACATTACGAGGAACCTCCTGACAGTAAGGGCTGTTCAACAGTGGAACACACTTCCTCGAAGTGTAGTGGAGTCTCCCTCCTTGGAGGTCTTCAAACGGAGGCTGGATGGCCATCTGTCGGGGATGCTTTGATCTGGATTTCCTGCATGGCAGGGGGTTGGACTGGATGGCCCTTGCGGTCTCTTCCAGCTCTATGATTCTATGATTCTAATCTGGCTTACATTGCACAAAGTGGCTTGTAAGGTTGTCATGAGTTATACTCAATAAACATGACAACCTTACAAGCCACTTTGTACCGTGTTCTCTTCCACAAGCAAGTCATCAAATGAAGTTGCCACAGTCTGCCCTAATTGTTAAGAATTCACACTGGACATGTAGGGCTGTAACTAGGACCCTGTCCATCTTGGGAATGAGTCAAGCCTCATTTCAACAGTATAAACTGGAAGTTGTCTTCCAAACTCCTCCCTCTTGCTTGACAAGGAAATGGTTTCATTGATGAGTAATCAGTGCTTAATGGGGGTTTTTTAACCTCCACTGAATGGAGAACTTCCAAACTGAGTGAGAACCACCTACCCACTACACACACATATTTAGTGTGAGACATTGTGCATCTTACAGAGGGGTTCCTCTTCAGTCAGTATATTATTATTTTTTTTTTTTTTTTGCAGTTCATGAACCCTTCTGACCACATTTTTTTTAAAAAGTTGTGTCTTCAAGATGATATGCATATATAAATATATCTGTCCTAGGCTGGCTCCCAATTAGTGACTCAAAATGGTGTAAATACCACCATTGGTCATTTTTTCTGAATTCTCTGCAACCTCATTCAATGATAAAAATCCCCCCAGATCTTCCTTTAAGCTGCTGGTGCTCCCATCCATAGTAATGTAATGACCAATAAAGGACAGAGAGCACCACAGAAGCATCTAGTTGTGTCCTGATAGCCAGATGGCGAATAATGGCATCATCCAACAGGACCTCCAGAAGACATAGGCCTGTTACAGACAGGCCAAAATAAAGCTGCTTTGAGTCACTTTGGAGGTATGGTATTTCAATGATGCATGCGTCCTAAGAGTCCAAAAGCCACACCAAAGCCACGCTCCAGTCCTGAGGACTGGAGTGCGGTTTTGGTGCAGCTTCCAGACTCTTAGGACTCATGTATCATTGAAATATCATACATCCAAAGTGCCTCGAAGCAGCTTTATTTTGGCCTGTCTATAACAGGCCATAGTCAGATGTTGTGCTCATATCCCCTGCTGTCCACCAATCACCACATTACCATGGAGAGAGATCTCCTTCAGCTAAAACTTTAGGGCTTTTTTTGGTAATGAATATATAGTGCAGTTGCACATGGAACATTTTCGTGCTACATTTCCACAATATTGGGATCTCAGCCTTAGTATACAAAAGAAGTGCCAATGGAATTTACTTCTTACCTGTCACAACCCTTTTCAAAGAATTTCTACTGGATTTTTGGAAACAAATATATTTAGCAAACTTTCTTCTTGGAAAGCACTACACTCTTTTGTTATGCATATGTAGCCACTAGAAACACAACATCCATTTAGCAATTCTGAGTGAGAACTAAATTGGTTTAGAAGTATTTGATCAATTTTAAAGCTATTTTTTTAATGTTAGGCTGAGCCATTAAGAGCTGAAGCCACAAATGAATAAATGGAAAATATCAGTGGAAATGATTTCTGGATGAAATTAATGAAGAGAATTATAATCAATGTTTTTGATAACATAAACCCTGTTATCGCCACTACCAGTAATAATATATTTTCCCCTAAAATGGTCACAGGAGGGGGGTGCCTACATTCTAAACATGGAACTGGAGGCAAGCATAAGCTATTACAAGTCTGTCTTCTATCTTTCTTCCACACTTTTATACACCCATTTCCATGATACACTCTTTTTGCTTTTTTAAACAGAGGAAGGCGTCCCTCAGTTTTGGCAAATCCACATATGAAATAATCCTAATTACTTTTGAAAGGGTCAAACTGTAAATTGTAAGTTAGGGACAGTGGTCCTTTAAATATCTTAGATCTGAACTGTATTAGTAGGAACATGTATTCTACAAACTGTTGTTATGTGCCTTCAAGTCAACTCTGACTTATGGCAACCTTGTCATATTTAGAAGAGGCATGCTACTGCCTTCTGCTAAGGCTGAGAAAACGTGATTTGCCTGAAGTGGGTTACATGGCCAAGTAAGGATTTGAACCTTGATCTCTCAGAGTCCTTGCCCAACACTCAAACCATTATTGCTGGATGGCTCTCACATATGGGAGAGGGGAAATAAGACTTAAATAAAATCCAGAAAACATATTGAGGGGTAGCTGTGTTGCCTATATAGCAAAATGCAACAATATACAAAAGCCACAAAATAGTGATATCTTTACTGGGGCCGCCAAAAATACAGAAAATACATCACGCTAGTTTTCAAAGTTCCACTGGCTTTTTCATGAGGCAAAGGTGATAAAAATCATGCAGTAGAAGAACAATAAGAGAGTGTCTTTTTTTAGTGCATGATTTTTTAGTGGTGGTGGAGATGTTAGGAGCACTTGGAGAACTGCAATGAAAAGGGAGATTTTCCCTTTCTGTTTCTGCTAGATTGAACTATTCCACCATCAGTGGTTCACCACTGTATCCTGCCATCTGTCATATAGTCTTCCAAGTGAAGGAAATTCCTCTACTGGGCAAAAGTATATGTGGCTGTCATCTAAAAACTACTGGATGAACAGGTAGACTTCAATAGTCAAGTTTTCACATTCATATATTGAATATTTGTTTTAATAAAGCCCTATGAAGAACTTTGTGATCAGTGCATAAAGGTTTAAAATACTGATGGGCATACAGTGATGTTCAGGAGAAAGGTTTATATGCCCCCCTCTGTTCCCATTTCCAATTAGTCCTACATATGAGTAGGAAAGCATCACCAAATCAACAACATGGCTTCATATGACTGAATGCACTGAATGTAGTATGTGAACACTGTAACAAACTGGGTTGATTTTAGATTTCTGCTTGCCTCATTTAAGCTTTTGGAGATGAAGAGAGGTATTACAGGACAGCACAGAATCATACAGTTGGAAGAGACCTTAAGGGCCATCCAGTCCAAACCCCTGCCATTCAGGAATACACAGTCACAGCACCCTTGATAGATGCCCATCCAGCCTCTACTAAAAAAAAACCCAAAGAAGGAGAGTCTGCCACACTCTAATGGAGTGTGTTCTACTGTTGAACAGCTCTTACTGTCAGGAAGTCCCTCCTAATGTTGAAGTGTAATCTCTTTTCTTGGCACTTGAATCCATTGCTCCAGGTCCTATTCTCTGGTGCAGCAGAAAACAAGCTTGCTCCACCTTCAATATGACACCCCTTCATATGTTTAAACAGACTATCATATCATCTCGTAACTTTCTCTTCTCCAGGCTAAACATACCCTATGTCTCTCCTCACAGAGAAAGATTTCCAGATATGTTATAAAAATAAATGTATGTTTGCTCTGGGAAGGGACTTAGCATAAGTAAAAACAAAGATAAGACCAAGATAATGGCCAGCGTATAATAACAATCCTGACAGTAGAAAGGTACTTGCCTAATGCCAGCTAAACATGATTGTATTCATACACCAGAAGACTAGTAGGCTTGAAAAGAAAATAAACCTCAATATGAACTTTGAAATACGTAGAATAGTAATGATGCCTACCTTACCTCAGATCCTTCTTTTGATTAGATGAGAGACTTGTGGAAATGAAGGCTGAAAAAGGTTTTAAATAGAAGTCCTTTGAGTAGTAAAGCACCAAATTTTCTTCTTGGAAAAGATGGTCTTCCTCTGCTACTGATACCATGTAATTGCTGATAACCCAAACTCCTACACATGATAAGATAGTCCCTTCTTGATGAAGCTTGTTATTTAATAATCAACCAAATGCCGGTGTTTGGATAAAGTTAAACAGACACACTAGGAGAAGACATGTAATGCTTTACTATATATGAAGTCAAAGGCTTTTACAGCCGGCATCCATAGTTTTATGTGTGTTTTTCAAGCTATATGGCCATGTTCTGGAAGAGTTTATTCCTGATGTTTTACCAGCACCTGTGGCTAGCATCTTCAGAGAATACTGGCATGGAAGTGTGTGGGATACTGTGTGACCCTTGGTTGAGTCTGTAATTGAATGGCAAGGCCTCAGGGTAGGAGGATATGTGAAGAGGATTTGTGCTGTGTTCAGTGAAGGATTGAAGAGACCCTCTCACAGCTGCAGGGCTTCACCACATACCATGCAGCTGCAGACAAGTCTACATAAGGATCACCAAAGACATTGTTCAAACGTGAATCAAGGAACATGAGAGACACTGCAGACTGGGCCAACCAGAAAAATCAACAGTAACAGAACACATCGTAAACCTGGCCATAAAATGCTATTTGAAGACACTGAAATTCTGGACCATGTCAACAACTATCAGGTCAGAATGCACAGGGAGGTCACTGGAATTCACAAACAGCTGGACAACTTCAACAGGAAAGAAGAAACCCTCAAAGTAAATAAAGCTTGGCTACCAGTCCTGAAAAACACCAAAATCAAGACTCATCACATGCAAATGAACATCACCCAGGGTCAGGGGCTTTCCCAGCAAACAATGGATCACTAATTAAATAGATACAAATCCTCTTTGCATATCCTCCCACCCTGAGGCCTTGTCACTCAACAACAGGCTAACATAGATATTAACATGTAAATCACTTCCTCTGAAGCAAGGCTCACACAGTATCTGTACTCCACTCAAATCCATGCCAGCATTCTCTGAAGATGCCAGCCACAGATTCTGGTGAAATGTCAGGAAAAAAACTCTTCCAGAACATGGCTACATAGCCTGAAAAAGCCACAAAAAACTATACTATATAAATCTATTAGAGATATAAGATTATATCTATGCTGATTCAAGGTCTATGTAAGCTATACCACTGAGGACAACACATTTATCTGTGCTGTTTGTGTTACTAGAATAAATCTTAGTATAAATGTTGTGACTTATTCTCCGTTAATTTCCTGCTAGATCAAATCTTAAGAATACTTAAAGGGAATACTGCTTTTGATCTGCCTATTGGATAGTGTGTGTAAGCTTGGAAGTTTAAGTGACCAACTCAGCAATTCCTAGAAAATTCAAACAGATTAATACAGACAGGGTATAAGGCAGAGAACCTTCAATCATGTGCAAGCATAGGTGTGGAGAAATCATGCCTGTGCAATGCCTCATATTATATCTCTTCTTGCTGGGGAGGGGAAGACACCCAATGAAACACAAACACAGCAGTTGGATGTAAAGGCCACAACTTTATTAGTAAAGCACAAAGGTAGGGTTGGCCCAAAGCATAAGGTCTGGATCTGGAGTATCAACACCCTGGTTGATTCATGCTAGGATGCTTGGCCCTCCAAGCAACGGGATGACGTAAGGGCAAAGGAAACTCTCTTACGCAATCCCGCAATCCAATGGTGGTATCTGTTAATGCCTCTAGTCACTGGGAGCTAAGCAATGTGGCCCCTGCAAGGGCCACATCACATGCGCTCAGTGCTCCCAGGCCCAAAGGACTCCCGATCAAGTGCTACAGAGCCCTGGAAACCATGCCCGCCAGACCCAGGACCGATGCTGCCGCCAACAAAAGTTGTGACAAAACACCCTAGCCGAGGGAGGCAGAGAGGGTGGGAGAGCTGAGCAAAATGGCTCTGAGGCACATGTGCCAAGGCCTTAAATAGGCTTGTCTGGCAATAGGGAGCCTGGGAAGATGGAGGCACCCCCCCCCCCCCAGGCCCCCTGCACCAATGGGCTGTAACCCAGCTCTTTGGGCCAGCTAATCAGCTGCCACCACTGGCAGCAAGGCAGGCTGGGAGATGAAATTTCAACTGCCAGTGAAAGGACCACCCCTCCGCTCCAGACAGCCAATAGTGGGCCATCCCGCCAGCGAATGGGTCACTGGGGCAGAAGGCCCCCACCCGTAGAGGAGTGATTGGGGCCATCCCACCCCAGCAACAGCACCGGCCCATTGATTCGGGCAGCGCCATTTGCTACCATCTTGCGTTACCTCTAAACATGGCATAGTCTATTTGGCACTTTAGGTTCTGAGATAACTCACCATAGAGAAATAAGCAGTAGAAACAATCTATCTAAGTACCTTTCTGCAGCTGTACCTCTACAGGTATGCTACCATTATTTTCTCATTGCATTGTAAAATAAAACAGTGACACAACAAGAATATTAAATAAAATAGTCAAATAACAAAAAGAATGCTAGTTTGAGTGCAATTTTGGGGTAAAGGTAGGATACAGCATAAATAAATAAATGATAGTAACAACAACAAATAATAAGTAAATAAAATTTACAGGACACAAGCAGAACAGTTCTTAGTTGACTCTCAAACATGTTACCATTCTTGCATTACTCCAATCAGTGTAAAAACTCCTATTTTGAAGTCAGCCATCCACATCCCTGGATTCTTTATCCAGCATCCATGGCTTAAAATTATTCCCCAAAACTATAAATTCAAAAAAGCAAACCTTTATTTATTTATTTGCTATTTTATATAAGGGACCACATTTTACCATGCCATTGTATATAATGGGACTTGAGCATCCATGGAATTTGGTATCCATGGGGACCCTGGAACTAAACCCCAGTGGATGCCAAGAGTGTGCTGTAATTGTCATTGATGCTGTACATTTGACTGTAAAGTGTAAGTCACTTTCTTTCATATCTACCTATCATAAATCAGCCTGAGGGACTGATGGAAAAGCCAAAAGCAAGGTTTTGCAGGCAGGAGTATCACTAGGGGAGTGCATGAAGTGTGGCTGCACCACTTGACACTCTAAAGAGGGGGGTGACTGGTCCCTAAACATCTGTCTTTTGGTACATATGGGGTATGTCATTCTCCTGTTTCCCTGTAAAACACTGAAGGGATGGTGTAAGTGGAACAATTAATGTTAGTGTGTGTGTGTGTGTGTGTGTGTGTGTGTGTGTGTGTGTGTATAACCATCCCTTCTTACCAAATTTTCCCTTTGACTACATGACACTATGGACATGTAAATACATCTAGGAGGAGTGTATACTATTGTAATTTAAACATAAAATGTTTATTTTTCCTGTTGTTTCTATATTGCTATTATATTCAGTGATATATAGGAATTGTGACTTATGAGTAGAATTAGTACAAAAACTTTACCAAGGAATCTGTATAGTGTGGTACAGGAGGAAGTCAATGGGGTAGGGGTGGAGTGACACCATGAGTTACCACACCAGATGACAACAACCCTAGTGATGCTACTGCTTGCAGGATAATCTGGCATCTGTTGTGGGTTCTAATTTACATTTATATTCTCCCAGAAGACAGGAGATTGCTTTTGAGGTCAGATGTACTAGGATCCAAAGCAGATCAAGCCAAGCTACATGGGCACAACTTTATATATCTGGAGGCTGAGGGCTTCCATGCCAGTGGAATAGTGAATCCACCCCAGGGTTTAAGTCAGCACTCTCAATAACCTCTCCAGGGTGCAATAGTTTGTCTTAAAGTGGTCTAGAAATTTAGATCTGTCCTTTAAAGTTCAAACTAAACCCAGAGTGGTTCCATTGCCACACTGACATAAGAGCCACCTGCCACTTTCTAATTTCTAGAATGGGATTAGAACAGGAGCAGGAATCACCCCTCCATTCTGTAAACCACTCTTACATTTCCAGTGGAAAAACTGGGTTAAATAACATGGTCTGCCAGTTTGGGAGGGGTGGGTTAGAAATCTTTTGACAGTTAATAAATAAGAATACAGGAGTTTAACAGCAAAAAAACAGAGCCAACATGCAGGGAAATTAATTTCTTAATAGCATTTGGAATGAATAATGTCAATGACTGAATGCTCTAGTCACCATTTGAAATTTCTGTTCTGTGAACACATAATGAGTGTGACTGGAGCAATCACATTTGACAGCAAAATTTCCCTTACATCAGAAAATGCACAGAAGGTTATATTCTGTAGTGTGACCCTTCAAAATCTTTGATTTTTGGCTTTTGACCTCATCGTTCTGATACCAAGGAGCAGTGCATTATGAACACTGATGAATATGAAAATAATGATGAGAATGTTGGAAGGTTAGTGCCGGCACCGAATAAGATCCTGGGCTGGTGTTAATTAGTTGTATGATGACATTTCTCACATGGCTGTGCTCCAAAGCCCCATTGAATATCTCTAGGTTTTTATTAGAGTGTGCTCACAGAGCCTGCTTCTCTTTCCTTTGGTGCCAAATCAAGCTTTAGATGCATTTATTGAAAAAGAACCAGAAAGCTTCCATGAATAGATGATGGATTATCACATACTGCTTTGGGGAGATGAAGCCAGAATTGCTTGTGTCCCACTGATAACCACATGTGTTAGCCAAATCCAGCTTTGTGAATTACTAATTCTGCAACCAGTTGTGTTCATGATAGTGATATATATCTCAGCTTTCTGTAGTTGCATCTTGGATAGTAAATAAAGCAAGAATAACAACACACACACAAGGATAAAAATTGAAGCTGAAAGTAGCAATTTAACTCTGTATAAAAAGAGACAAAACAATTGGTTCATTAGCCTGTAAAACAGGCTGAAACTAATTTCATTTCAGTTCTAAAAGAGACAATGTGTGTGTGAGTGTGTGAGTGTGTGAGCAAGAGAGTGCAACTTAATCAGAATGAAGATCCGGATCTGTTTCGCTACCACTACCTATAATGAAAAGGCCCTCTCATTAACAATATTTGATTTTTATTGTTGCATGGCTTCAAGTAATTTCTGATTTATGGCAACCTTAAGGCATAGGGTTTCCCTGGCAAGATTTGTTCAGAAGGGGTTTGCCATTGCCTTCCCTTGAGGCTGAGAGAACGTGATGAGAATGTGACTTGCTCAGGTTCACCTAATGGTACTTTCCATTTCTTCATCCTCATGCAATAGATTTTTTAAGTGTGGGAGTTCATCGGTCCCATGAGAATTCCAATACATCGCAGCATAGAAAATCCTCATGTCCACTGTTTAAAACTGTATGGCATAGACTAACTATTTTGTTGGTCCAGTTTATGTACATGTTGCAACAAAACACAACTCAGTATGTGTTGGCAGAGGAAGACTAAAATGACCCATCACAATACTTTGTATACTTAAAATATGGCAATTCTATATTACTCAGAAGTTTCCAAATAGCAGTCTAGATATTACATCTAGAAATTAAGCATAAAACCCAATTGGTGTTTTCTTTTAAAAAACAAACACTCCAATAAAGAATTATATATTTAAATGATTAATCTACCTTTTCCTTATAATTCTCAAGGCAGCTCACAAAAATAAAACAGCAACAATAAAACACAATAAAAGTACAAATTACCTTTTCAGTGAGGGACATAAATCAGGCAATATAAATTCAAATAAAAACAAGGACATGAAAAAACAACAGAAACTTGCAATTTAATGGCAAATGAAATAACTGACAGAACAGCTGGTATACAACCATGCCTCAGCTAACAAAGCCTCTGACAAAGAAGCTCCTTTTTACAAAGTTTTATTTTGCTCACTTTCCCTGTCTTCTTTTCCTCCTTGTTCCCTGTTAAGCTGAATTATTTTTGAAACAGCCCTGGCATTGAGAGTATGGTGAAGGATTTGAAACACAGAGACTTTCAGTTATTGGATTTGTAGCAGCAGGTTTACACTAAATATATTTTTTTAAAAAATCATAGTTCTCTGAGTTTGGCTACCAAAACAAAAATCATAAAAGTGGAGGATAGTAAACTAAAAACTAATCCCCCAATACATTTTAGAAGAGGCTTTGAAGTAGTCTGTAGGAGCTTCAAAATGTTTTTGTTTACTTCTGAATGGTTATGACTTGATTGTTGCATTTTACTAGTGAGTACTGTTAGGTCTGAATAAAAACTTCAGGGAAACATATTGAACTACTCTTCCTTTTTATGGTATAGAAATGTATCCATATTATTTCCATATTATTTCTACCTCTGGTACCAAATTTTCTGTTAAAGAAGCAATAGTCAAGAATGTATCTATTTCATTAACTAAGGTATACTTATGTTGTTTATTTTGTGCCTTCAAGTTATTTCCAACTTATGGTGACCCTAAAGTAAACATGGGTTTCCGTAAGTGATCAGAGAATTGAATGAATGCTGAAACATGTTGGGCTTTTTTAAGATAATAAAGTTTTTGGACTATCACATAGCACATGGGACTTCATTTCCTTTTACTCTTCTACTAACATTATAGTGGGTCAGAATGCACTCAAATTTGTGTGTGTGTGTGTTTGTGTCTAGCCAACCAACATGACAGCTGCTTAAAAGAAGACTCAACAACTTTCTCACAATTGGGGTTTAATTAAGCATCTCAAAACATTGTACCTGATGCAAGGAACAAAATGCTTCACGGATTAATCATTTTTGGGATTTTCCCCCTGGCTAAAGAACATAAAATCTTGCCAGAAGAACCACACTCACTGAGTGAAACTGCCATGACATGTGGATCGAACAGAGGAAGCAAAGGAGGAAAAGGAGACCAAATTCTAACTTAGGATCTACCTTGCCCTGAACCTCTAGAGAAGCTTCAAGAAGACCTCGTAAAATATCTCCAGAAAGACTGGGCTCTTGCACTTGAACCTCTAGATGCAAAGTTATCAGCACTTACCAGGTGTATACATGATATAGAAGAGACAGCAAATGCAACTGTTTAACAGGGGACTTTACATGAAGGGAAAATACAGAAACTAGAGCAGCTAAATGATTACCTCCGAAACAAGATTGAAATCCTGGGAAATCAAGAAAAACACCTGAACATATGGGTTGTGGAACATGCAGAACGAGATGATTTACTGTCATTCTTTAAAGTTCAGAGATCCTTAACCTCATATCACAGATCAATTACTTTTCTATGGGACATCATTATTCTATTTGCTTACTATCAGAAGAAAGTGCAAGTACTATCCAAATTCAATGGCATCTTTGATCTCACCTACCATGGCTGCAAAATACAAGTGTTTCAGGATCTCCTCTGAAACTCCGCAAAAGAGGTGCATCTTCAAACCATTCACAACCCTGCGGCAAAAAGCAGGAGTGAAATACAAGTGGGAATTCCCATTTAAACTAATTATTACTCAAGGTGAGACAACCATGTCTGCAACTTCTAGAGAACAAATGCTGCATGTCTATGAAGCTCTTCATATCAATGTCCCCAGTGAGTTAGAGAGAGAAATAAAGGAAGACATTCCTTCATCTAACCAAATGGCTATAGCCCAAGAAAGCTCACAATGGCAAGCAGTCAAACAGAGAAAAGGCAGCAAGAAAGGAAATGAATCCACACCCTGAACTGAGAATTTTTATTTTGCTACTCATGAGTAACTGAAATTCACATCGCCCTTTTGACAGTTCTTCTTCAGCCTAGTTGGGCCTAGTTAGGCCTTCTCTAACAGTTCTTCGGCCTTCACTCTGGTGCTGCAGGGAAATTGTTTTATCTTCTACCAAAACAGAGGCAGTCCACCAGAGGTCTGCCTATGTCTTTCTCAGGTAGACATTGGTATGAGGAGCTGCTTTTCTTCAGCTTTAAAAGCCTTTGCCATAACTCCCAGCCTGATAGCTGAATTATGCAGTTTGGGTGAATTTTCAACATCCCAGACTCGGAATTGTGGTCCCTGCACTCCACCTACTACTCATCAAATCATATTGTGATACATTGGCTCATCTCTCAGGCACAATTCGCATCCTTTGGTCTAATCATCATCATCACCTCCACACCAGAACGCCATCAGTCTCTGGACCAAAACTTCAACACAGGGAATTGCCAAAGGCCCCTTTAATGGTAATTGTATGAAAATTGGAGGAAGGAACATCAGTAATCAAAAATTTGCAGATGACAGCATATTACTAACAGAAACTACTAAAGCTTGGAATGATTATTGAAGAAAGTGCAAAGGTATGTCTAGAGTTGAACATTAAAAAAAAACAAAAATAATGATCATAGATGATTAAAGAATTTTAAGGTAGACAATACAGGCATAAAAATAGTTCAAGATTTTTCATACCTTGACTCAATCATTCAACAAGGTAAAGGGAGACAGCAGTCTGGAAATCAGAAGAAGAGCAGGCATGATACAATTCTGAAATGTAAAGATACAGTATATCACTGAATATTAAAATTAACATGGTATAATCATTCTATTTCCCACCTCTATGCATAGATGAGAAAGATGATGGGGGGGGGGGAATCAACTCATTTGAGATGTTGTGCTAGAGAAGAGTTTTGTGAAATCATGGAGTGCTAAAATCACAAATGAATGGGTCATAGTGCAAATCAAGATAAGAATCGCTAGAAAATATAGGGGCTATCCAGACTGCCCCAAGGGGCTGGGCTGGAGCCATCCAGTTTTCCTCCAGAGGGACACCACAGCAGCCAAACCGTGCGGCATCCCTCCAGACCAAAAAGAACCTGGAAAAAAACGGGTTCTTTATGGCACACACAGATGCCATCATCAATGTGCCATTGGCTCACTGTGACACGTCCATGATGGAAGTGCGGTGCCAGGAGGTGCAGACACTGCACTACGCTTGCGTCATGGACACGTGCGCCATATGGATGGCACTGCATAAAGATGGTAGCATCCATACATGCTAGGGTGGATGCTCTAGAACCCTAGAATTGGCCCTAGGCCGCCACAAACCGGGAGTTTGTACTGGGCCATAGTAATGTTTGGAAAGGTGGAGGAGGAGAGAAAGACGATACTCTAGATCAGTGGTTCCCAAACTGTGGTCCTCCAGGTGTATTGAACTTCAGATCCTAGAATTTCTTACTGTTGGCCAAGCTGGCTGGGGCTTCTAGGAACTGAAGTCCAAAACATCTAGAGGACGAAAGTTTGGAAACCACTGCTCTAGAAGGATATGCTCAATTAGTGGAGGTGGATTTCACTTAAATTACCCCCATGTCTTTCACTTGTATGATAAAACTAAGAATATATATATAGTGGAATGCACCCCAAGGTTTTCTGTATGTAAGCACTCTGGATGTGCCTCTTTATGGAATAGTAGCCACTCATGGAGGGTCAGAATAGGCAGTATCATTTGAGATTAGCTAGCCCTATTATATTGTTACAGTGATAGCAATTGAACTATCATTATTAGAGTGATGCAGTACAGAAATGCAGCAAGACCAATGATCAGACTCTGTGTAAGGCAACATCCTTTTACTGTTCCAGTGATGGCTGAATCAAGGGGGGTAAGACAAGAGTTGTGAATCATCCACACAGAGTAGGCAGCCTCCTGTATGAGTAGATACTTCATATTCACCAGATTCTTTAATTAGTACATGTATTACTCACAGAACACGCACAATTCCCTCATGGCACACAATCTGGCAATTACTGATCTAAATTCTTAAGAACAATTAATAGTAACTTTAATCATGCTATTTGTGACTCAATTGTTTTCTTTTAAAGAAATCACTATGTAGTGCCAATTAGAAACTGATCATCTGGCCTCCATTTGGCCAGAGATGAAGGGTCCAACTGAGAGTACTAGTCTACTGGCACACATCTGAAGCGAGAGTTGCTTAGTGGAAGGATGAGAGACAGAATGGCTGAATTACCATCTGGCCAGATGAACTTTTCTCCTCATCTAAAGACAAAAGCAGTTGGGAGCAACTGTTGAAAGAAAGACTCGATTTCCATGATCACACCCTCTTTTCCTTTTCCTAGCAAATCATATGTTTATTCTCATTGGCTGCTGGAGATCCTGCAAGGAGTTCTGTTAATTCAGCTGCAAGGAGCCATGTTTGATCACACTTGATCTTTTGGCTTTCAAAAGGAATGGGATAATAGAAGGGGCAAAAAAGCACCTTTTTATCTCAGCAGTGAGTTACCAGAGAAATAGTACCACCAGCTGCAAGGTGGTGTCTTCCTCAATCAGGTATTCCATGCTCTTCATCTACTTTGTCTGAGAGGGGTCTGAATAAAGGCCATGGCCTTTCTTCTAGCTCTCTCATGAACCAGTCTCAGTTATTTTCTTGTAGTCTTTGCCTTACAGCAGTTTGTGCCAGCATTTTGTCTGCATGGGAAAATAGATTTGTATGGTTGGCAAAAATGCAATTCAATGGCAAGAGCTGAATGTCAGATATCAGAATGGGGAGGTCTGAAGTTTAATTTCCGCTAACTGCCTCACTTGTTTCCAAAGTGAATATTACCCTTGAGACTGTCTGAAAAAAAATGGGGCAGAGATGAAAAAAGAGAAAACTGCATTGTTGAAAGCAAAAGAAAAGAAAAAGAGAGCCCAGTACATGCCAAAAGAAAAGTAATAATGGGGGGAAGGGGTTGTGGAAAAGCAAATATCTCTTTCTTCCCCTCCCCTCCAGCTACTTAGAAAATTCAGTCAGCCAAGCTTTTTTTCCCTTTCTTTTTTTTAAAGTGCACTGCAGAACAGATTAATTAGCCGTAGCTGATGTGACTGTGGACAACACAATGATCACAGAATGAAGCATACAGCTTTTGGAACTCTGCCTACATGGGAGGAAAAAAGCAGGATGTTCTATAAAGTAGTGCAGGAGAAAATAGAAAAGAGCTGGAAGACTGCTGAATGGATACTAAACAGCAACAACCCAAAATCTGCATGTTGCTCTTTTGTAAACTGCAAAGCTGTCTGAATATATTAGTCTGGTGGTCAGGTGGCCACATGCCCTGCTTTACAGTCCTCTATATGAAGTCCTCTTTATGAACAGCTGTCAACAGAGAGTCCTCTGCTTAAAAGAATCAATCAAACTCTTATCTGAAGATGGTCCAGTCAAAGTCTGATTTAGCAGGGGCACTGAGGTTCCTTAACAAAGGAAGCAATAGCCCACAACAGGAGACTAGGCAGACAAATGCATCACTACTCACTATCTCCCAACTACGATAAGATACACTGTGTATTTAAATTGAAGAAATTGCAGTTAGGAGCTTATTATTATTATTGTTGTTGTTGTTGTTGTTGTTGTTGTTGTTGTTGTTGTGCCATAAGCTTTACATAGCGCTTTACAAAGGAGAAAAACAATCCAAAATAAAAACAAAAGACTGCCAACAGCACACAATCTAAAACCACAAACAAGATTATAAAATTAATAAAATATTACTATAACAAGGTTAAAACAATACTATAAAATTATAAATTAATACAAATAAAGCTTGTAATCTGGATGAGGGGAGGTGGGTCTCAAACCACAGTAGAATATTGTTTCTTCAAGCTGAGGCCATGGACTACTGGATTATTTCTAAATGTGTCACTAGACACATAAGTTAGCAGTTGCACATTAGTGATGCTTTCCTTCTTTCTCTTCTCTTCTCTTTTCTTCTTTTCTTTCTTTCTTTCTTTTTCTTTTGGCAATGTATTTAGTGCCCTTTTGGTGGCAGAAGGACTGAGACAGATCATACAATAATTGCAGACAGAGGTGCAGCTATGGGGGATGGAGCAAAATGAAGTCATTACCATCTCAAATTACAGTTTTTCTTCCAATGAAATTTTCCTTCACTCTTCAAATGTCTAGCATTCCAAAAATTAAGATAGTGAAAGTGGTTCACACCTCAAACTCTTATATTTTCTGTGTTTGCATTTCCTTGATAATGTTCCCTGTCCCTTTTCTTTGGATGCATAAACTGTGCTTTGAAAAAATAATTTCTGAATTCTAAATCAAAGTTTTGAGTTATTATAATGCTAGAAATTTGAGGACTGAAGAATAATTTCATTTTGAGTGGCAGTATTCTTATTTGAAAAGGACAGTGTCTCATTTTGTCATCCTGTAGCTACATTCTTAATTGCAGCCACATTGAAAAGGCCTACTGGACTGAAGATACACAATGAAAGTTGAAAAAAAATCTTCCAGTGTTACATGCTGCTTACAAACGACGTTATATTTTAAAGTTACATCCCTGTCAGTGGCAGCTAATGGGGCAATCAGGAATGCCAAGTGTACATGCTTGATAGTAGAGTGGATAGCTGGGTCCCATGTTCTCACTCAGACAGTTTATACCACCAAATGTACATCTGGCCAGAGAAAACTTTTCAGTTTTTGCAGTTGGTGGCAAAGAATTTTGCAGTTGGAGGACTGTTGTCCTGTTTGTAAAATGGGCATATTTTAAGAACTACTGTTTCTCTGTGCCTTCTCCACAACCAAACCTCTATGTAAATGAACAGGGATGGCCCAAGACATATCATTGCCTGAGATAAAGGCCAAAATGGCACACCTTCTTGCTCAAGTAGAAGCCAGCTGGACTAGTCATTGAACCATGCTTCATCTCTAGAAAAAGTATTTCTAGGGAGCTTATCACACTCACCTTTTCCCCATTCCATTCCGGTTCCCAAACCGGATAGATTTGAAACGAGATGAGGCTGATGCTACTGCAATGAGTTTTCCAGTCACTATGTTAATATACTTGGAATGATTGCTATTGCACAGCGCTACTTGTAAACACGACATGTTATCGTTTTTTGAGCTGGCTGTGAACGCATATTACTGCACAGCCAGGTCTCTTCCCAAGCATGACCCATTCTTCCCCATGTCTATTCAAGTGTACTTCTGAAAGAGGATTTGGTGTGAAGTTCAATGGAATTCCCTAATGACAGAAAACTAAAAGTGTCAACAGAACTTATATTTTGTTATGAACATATAATAACATTACATGTAGCATTCTTACACACTTAATTTACATTCTATATTTAACACCAGCATTCCATGAATTTTCTTTATTGCTTCTTCATAGTGTTATTATACCATATACGAAACATAAAAAAAACTAATTACATACAATCAAAATATATCTTTATTTATGTTTCCCGTCTCTCTCCATGGATCGAGGTGGGAGCACAACAGATAAAATCAGCATTACAATAATTACATTTTTATGAACTCACAGGTTCCTACAATATATCAATTACTCAATCAATTATAAAAACAGATATAGAAATGCTGTTACAATCTATGTGCATATCATCCACAGGAGGTAAATATTTTCAGGGTTCAGTCATAGTAAACCAGGTGGATAAGCCCGCCGGAACAGATCTGCCTTAAATGCCTTCTTGAAAGCATCGAGAGTGTTAATACGACAGATCTCTTCCGGTAGGTCGTTCCAGAGTCTGGGGGAAACAGGAGTAAATGCTTTGTCAAAAGTTGGTCTTTTGGCGCATTAAGTTGGTCTTAATCTAACCTTTGGGTATTCCAATAATTTCTTTTCAGATATTCTGAGAGTGTGAGGTGGATTGTGTAGGGAGAGGCATTCCCTCAAGTAACTCAGGCTCGAGCCATTTAGGGCTTTAAAAGTGATAACCAACACTTTATATTGAGCCCGGAAGCTGATCGGTAGCCAGTGCAGAGATTCTAATATCGGTGTGATATGCTCTGATCTAGATGTTCTAGTGAGCAATCTGGCTGCAGTATTTTGGGTCAACTGAAGCTTCTGGACTTGGTATAAAGGTAGCCCCATGTACAACGCATTACAGAAATCTAGGCTAGAAGTTATCAGTGCATGTACCACTGTTTCAAAATCTCCCCGGTTCAGGTAGGGATGCAGTTGGCGTATCAGTCATAGTTGGTACCAAGCACTTCTGGATATCGCCTCCACCTGAGTTGACAGCTGTAGAGATGAATCCAGGAGTAGGCCGAAACTGTAAACCTCATCCTTCAGGGGAAGCATGACCCCGTTAAGGACTGGATGACAAATTTCCATCTCTGTGGCAGGGTTTCCTATAACTAGTACCTCCGTTTTCTTTGGATTCAATTTGAGTCTATTTTCCCTCATGAAGCCCATTATCGACTCAAGACAGGCTTTCAGAGGAGAAATACCATCCTTGGTCACTGCTTCCGTTGGAGACATGGAGAAATAGATTTGAGTGTCATCAGCGTACTAATAACCTTGCGCCCCATGTCTCTGGATGACCTCTCCCAGAGGCTTCATGTAGATGTTGAAAAGCATGGGGAATAGAATGGCGCCTTGAGGGACACCAGATGTCAGCTCTCTTTTACGAGAGCAACTATCCCCCAGCATCACCATCTGGAATCTACCCGTGAGGTAGGACTGGAACCACTGGAGTACCGTGACTCCGATGCCTAACCCCCTCAGGCATTCCAGAAGGATACCATGGTGGATGGTAGTGAATGCCGCTGAGATGTCTAAGAGCACCAACAGGGCCACACTTCCCCCATCGATTCTCAGATGGAGGTCATCGACCAAGGCGACCTTGGCTGTCTCAACTCTGTATCCTGCCCTGAAGCCAGTTTGAAATGGGTCCAGATAATCGGCTTCATCCAAGACAGCTTGGAGTTGGAGGGCAACTGCCCTCTCAATCACCTTGCCCAGGAATGGTAATAAAGAGACCGGCCTATAGTTGTTTCTTACCAGGGGATCAAGGGAGAGTTTTTTCAAGAGTGGTTTAACCACTGCTTGTTTGAGGTTAGATGGAAATTTCCCCTCCCTAAGGGACATATTAATTATAGTCTGTAACAGTGTTGTTACCACGCCCCCTCCGTGGCTTTGGCATGGCTTCTGGACTCTTAGGATGCATGCATCATTTAAATAGCACACCTCCAAAGTGACCCAAAGCACCTTTATTTTGACCTGTCTGTACGGGCCCCCTGATAAGGAGAATCCTTGATGGATAAGAGTCTTCACAATTCATTCATCACACAATAATGCACAATTGTGTTTTTGGTAAAGAAAATCCTCTTGTGTAAAAAATAGTAATTTTGTACACAAAAAAATATGCAGAAAATTGCATTTTCTGTGCACATAATAACATTTCCTTGCAGAAAAATGGCATTTTTTTTGCATAGAACACATTTCTGTTCAGAAACAAATATCCAAAACAGAAACAGCTGTGAATAGTCTTCAGAATTTGCATTTTGTATTATTTTTTTACGGTAAAAAGAAAAATGATATAATTATTTTTCTACACTATACTTGTTTACTGTGCAGGATATTTGTTTTCTGGCCAAAATCCAGGTGCTTTTATTTTCTTTTTTCATCCTCGCCCCCAAAGGATAAATCTTGAACTGTAAATAGACTAATGGGGATCATGCCAGATATTTCAAACACTGAGGTGGAATTGAACTAGCATCATTGAGTTCTTTTCCAAAGAAAATAAGGTAGGCCACTGTAAAAACTGGATTTACTGGTCATTTACACATGCCAGTTCTTAAAAGCAAAGATCCAGATTGACATAAGAGCTGGCAGCATAACTATATGGGACTTTCACTGTAACATCTGTAGGTCTCTGATTTAAGACTATTTTTTCTAAGGAGACAACTGATTCTGAAGGAGGATACCAGACAACCCATGAAAGGTGGCACACTGCCATTGAGTAATTGTCCATGTTTTTTGTCATCCAAGGAGATAGGAACAGCCTACTGTATGTGCTTTTCTGGGTCAGACAGGGTTTCAGGGATTCTTCTTTGCATCAATTGTTTTCTTTCTTCATTTTTCTTCTGCTATAATGAGTCAAATCTGGAAATACAAAGCCCATTTGTGAGGCTCATGGCTTGTCCTGTTTTACTTTCCGTTACTTTTGAACCACTGTGCTTTGCACTCAGCTTTGGTGGGTCTTCACTCAACTCCTGCTCAATGCTTAGCCTCATAAAATCACATACTGGACTCTGAATTCAGTCCAATCCTAAATTGGCTGTGATAGCATAGCAATATATCAGCAATATTGTGTAGCTCTTCCTAACCGACACCTTATTACACACTCAATAGTAACTGAATAACTGTTGTTTCTACTGGCTTCCTCCCTGATCTCCAACAGTAATCTGTGAAAGCAGCTGACAGGCATGTTGTACCTCTTTGCTAGAATGCCTGAGCAGTCTGTCACCTAACAGTCAGATTTTTATGTGTCAATGATTATGCCATTAGACATTGGCAAGAAACTGTTCCCCCTTGGAATGAATGAGTCGACCATTAAAGTGGCTCATAAAAGTACCCACCTTCTTTTGCACTATAAATCTTCAGGTGAACTCAGCTACAGAATTTTACATTTTTTATGCTTGTCTTTCTATCTGTTTCTATGGTTCTGATATTATAAGATGTCGTCCAACTCCAATGTCGGGAACAGGTATAATGTCACTATAGAAATGAACATATCAGAACTACATTATTTGTTACCCACAAAGCTGAAGAGAAAGACATTGTTGTATAGTGGTTTGAGTGTTGGACTAGGACTCTAGGAGACCAAGGGTCAGATCCCTGTTTGTCCATGGAAGCTCACTAGGTCCTTCAGGCGACACACCCCCTGTTGACCTCAGAGGAAGATAAAGTTGTAACAAAAACACCCTAGCCAAGAGAGGGAGGGTGGTAGAGCAGAGCTAAAATGGTGCTGGATGACATGCGACGCAGCCTTAAATAGGCCAGCCCACCAATAGAGGGCCTGGAAAGAGTGGAGGCATAGCCTTCCAGGTCCCTTCCACCAATAGGCTGAACTCAGGGGTCCGAGCCAGCCAATCATGGCCTCTTCCCTTTTGCAATGCAAGCACTCATTGCAAAAGAGCCACCTTTTCCACCTTAGCAGCCAATAGTGGGCCTTCCTGCCGGCCCAAAGGCTGCTGGAGTGAGTCAGGCCTCTGCAATTGCGGAGACTAGGGCACCTTCCACCCCAGCAACAATGCCAGCCTGGTAAGTCAGGCAGCATCATTTATTGTCTTTACTTTTTCTTCTGTGGCATGTTCCAGCTCAAATTCTGTTTATGGCTTACCTGAACTGAGAGGCAAAATATAGGTCTATTCACCTAGACCAGTATTTTCCACTCATGGTAACACACACACACACACACACAGGCATATGTTTCTCCATCTACTCATTGATGATGTCACAGCAATTAAAAGAAAGTTATGACAGAGTTGCCTTGTGGGTTTCTGAAACCTTGCATGTGTAAAAGCAGAAGAGGACTTGAAAGAATTTCTTTATTCCCCCATTGTCATTCAGTGTCAACACAGCAGGTGCTCACAAGAGAAAGTGTTCGTCTTTGGAGAGTAAGCCTGGACACCCACTTTCTTTCTTCTTTTTGTGATCAAAAGATGGATCTTAGTTATTCTGTTTGTTCAATTCTGGACTTCTAAATTTGGAAAGGGATCACAATTTTGCTATAATATGAAGCAGATGGCATTCAGACTGTAATCCACTGGAAGCTGAGCTGAACCATCAAATTCATTTTGATTGTAATCCCAAACAGTTGAAAATCCAGTTCTCTACAAAAGGAATTTAAATACATTTAAGCCAGTCAAGGTCTTTTTAACTTCCTATGTGTTTCTGTAGGTATCTCAATGGGAAAAAAGCTGGTAGGTAATACCTTTTACTTTATTGAAGATCATTTAAATAAGCGATTGAAAGACAGCTTAAACCTTTTGTACATTTCTTCTTCAGTAATATATTTCAAGCGACTTGAAATAAGGAATAAAAAATGCCTTACTTGATCAAACCGTGGGTCCATCCAGTTTAGCATTCTCCTTTGAACAGCAGCCAGGCAGAGCCATCGAGGAAGGCAGGGTACAAAGGTGACAGGAATCTGCTGTTATTTGTCCCCAACATCTGTTGGCCTTAGACATACATGGCCAGTGAACATGAAACAACACTGTCTACTGCCTGCTTGTTCTCTATTATATAAATATATAAAAAATATTGAATGTCCTTTATTAGCATTTCAAAATTTTAACTTTAATTACCTCATAAAATCAGCATGTAATTGTGATGTATGGAAATGCAAATACAATATTCTGCCGTTTTACTTTGTATATTAGTAAACTCCAAGCAGCTTAAACTATATATATATATATATATATATATATATATAGAGAGAGAGAGAGAGAGAGAGAGAGAGAGAGATTCATTTTACAATCTCCCCATGACAAGTATTCTGCCAGATAATATAAATCTTGTTTGAGTTTCAAAGTGGCGAACAGGTTAGCAATATTCATGAAAGACATAAACATGCATTTCAGTTGGAGCTTAATTTCTCTTCAGACAGGATCACATGCTTTGTTTGGAAAGTGTGCTGTGTTACAAATCTAAGAGTGGAAACATAATTTCCTATTTGAAAGTTGTTTGGTTCCCCCCCACCCCGTAACCTAGAAGGCTTATTCCCCATAATTATCATTAAAAGCTTATATAATTATATATTACAGATGTAAGTGGAACATGTCAGTGCACCAAAAGCTCTCCTGCTCACCTATGATTATTTTTAAAACAGACCCAGCTCAGTAATTCTTTTCCAAATTACAATGCTTAAGAACACTTTATACCTGACATTTTTAGACAATTGCAATGTTTAGCAAAACTTTCCACAATAAAATAAAAGAATTTAAACATAGGGTTTTTGGTGGGGTTTTCAGGTTATGTGGCTGTGTTCTAGAAGAGTTTATTCCTGACATTTTGCTAGCGTCTGTGGATGACATCTTCAGAGAATGGTGGCATGGGAGTGAGTGCGATATGTTGTGTGTCTCTTGATTTAGAGGAAGTGATTTAATGTTAATCTCTGTGTTGGTCTGTTGTTGAATGGCAAGGTCCATTTAATTAATGGAGCCACTGTCTGCTGGGAAATCCCCCTGACCCTGGATGGTTTTCATTTGCATGGATAGGTTATGTATGCAACCAGTATCCAGTCATCTACCTCAAGTGCCTTATTCTATGAAGCTTCTAATACCAAAGAAGGATGACTCTTACCACCACTCCCACCACATTACAATTATTTTCTAACTGGACATGTGGTTTTAAGTGAATTTGTGGAGTGCCTCCATAGCACCCTTATGGGGAAAAGGTGACATATACATAAATAAAGCACTGGTAAGCAACATCCTCAGGCTGGAAACCATGACAGGGATACAGGCTTCCTGCACTAAAAATGCTTCACCACTGGTAACTAATCTTAGTGCCAAAAATGCCAAAGGGTGATGGATACAGAAATGGGTCCTGGTTTAAAGATCTACATGGTCTATTCTATACATTTGCATGAGTTTTGTATCGGTTTAAAAGTCATGATTCTGTCATAGCCTTTCTGGTACTGCAAACACTGTTAGAGATCCATTCATCCCCTGACAGAGATAGTTTCAATTTTAAGTCAGTCTAATTTGTCTATCTGAGGAAGTTTTAAAGCCTTCACAGTTCATTTTTCAGGCATGAATCATGCTTGATACGCGAGGTGTTTTGACAGTTAGCTGATATCAGACAGGTATGCAATACTTCCAAAGTTCCTTCTTCCTGCTCCTGCACAGCAGGATGGATTGATAGAGAGCACCTATACTGTTTAATAAACTTGCCGCCACCAGCCATTGATTTGAATCCTCCATCTTTGGCAATGCAAAGGAATGTTGCTGGTATACCACTAGCACTTCCCATCTCTGATGGTGCAGAGATACTTCCCTTCCTTTCCTAATCTGGGGAAAGGCTAGACCAAGCCAAGGCACATGAAAAAGGAGCTTTTTCAAACTAGAACCCTTCAGTCCAAGTGATGGCTCTACACTGTCAAGGGAGATAAGAAGAAGCTGCTCTGCTGGAATTTGTCCCTCCAAAACTTTGATTTTGATGTTTGTCATGTCTCCAGAGGTTCTAATACAGTGGCTGACTGGCTCTTCTGCAGAGGGATGACAGAAGGCCAGGGCAGGCAATTGTCCACATGACTGACTTGATAATATAGTTAAGATGTAGTTTTGAATGCTGCATGTCTGTTAAACGTTTTTTGTTACTATGTCACTGGAGGTAATCACAGGAGTTTAAATTCCAGCTTGCAGCCATTCCCAGACTGAGATTAAGTTAGTTGCATTTGAATGAGGTTCAAAACCATAGGTGACATTATAGCAATTGCCAACAAGATGGCAGTTGGGCAGAAGTGCAAACCTTTAAGATGCTTCTCAGCAGAAGCCTGAGAAGCACCATAAGGGCTTCTAAAAAGGAACACCTGTAGTTAAGGAGGTTTGGTTTGGGATTCTCTAAATCTTGCTTTCTCAACACTTTTCCATACATATTCTGACTACTTGGCATCTTAACCCTAATGCACTAGAACACACCAAAAACCTTGTGCTGTTTGGTGAGTATCATAAGTAGCGTAACTCCACAATGCAACTCCAAGGCTCTATTGATTTCTCAGGTCCTGTTTGAGACAAAATACTTCAGCTGAAAATATTAGCTATTCTTGATGCGAAATATTGAGATATGTTGTCAATGTGATGTTACATTCAAATGGTTAGTTTCTCTGTCTATTCTATGAGGAGGGAAGGAAGCTGTTTTCTGAAACCCCCAAGCCAAACGAAGACAAGCAATGTACACAGGTGGTTAAACTTATTAAGATAGTACCTTATGGCACCTTATTTTCTTGTTCAACAATAAATAGCAGATGGGAGAGGGGTACTATTTAAAAGGGGAGGAAAGGAATCAGTTCAGTAATCATCAACATCTGTTAGAGAAAATAGTACAGAGTAAAACAAGCCAGCTGACAAGAAAAAGAGCAGCAAAATGACCGCAGACAAGAAGTCTCTCTTTTTATTGTCACCTAGATAAAAAAGGAGAGGCTTATGATGCAAGCAATAAGAATTTGTCAATATTTCAACAAAGGGCCTGCACATAATGATAAGTTTATTAAGACATCTATTACAGTATGTGTTTGATCTTGTGCTGAATCTCAAAAGCTTGGGATGGTGAATCAATAACATTGTTAATGTGTTTCCTCCTCATTCCTTCATAACACTACATATTTGAAATATCTTTAAAGGAAAAAAAGAAAATATAAGAAATAAAAAAACAGTTGTGCAGTCTCATGCATATCTACTCAAAAGTGCTGCCATTTGAGGTCAATGAGATTTGCTTCCAGTTTAGTGTGTGCATTGTTGCATTCTGACAAGATAATCCAATGCATGTTTACAGAGAAAAATGCCTTGTTATGGGATTTGGAGCTGAAATTTTGCTGTCTGAGGCAAAGAGCAAGATAGAGAGCCCTTTCTCTGGAGACTAAGGAGCAAAACAGATGACCTCTTTGCAGTAGGTTCCCAGCAGCTTGGGGGCATGTAATTTAGATGATAAACATCCCCAAGCCAGCAAGAAGCTGCAATGGAGCTGCCTGCCCAAACACATGGTGGGCAGCTTTATGGCACTCAGCAGCATGGTGTTTAGACACTGCATAATGCAGGAGTACTGCAAAGCCACAGTAGCAGCAGACAATCTGGATTTTTGCCATCTCAAAAAGGTACGGCTTTCTGCCACTTCTTTGTCAGCCAGCAAAAAGCTGAATCAGGGCCGCAACATGTGGTTGCTGTCGCCCCAATCTGGCGATCAAAAAGGTGACGTCAAGCCGCTCCTTCAGGGCCCTCTGTTTCAGCCCTAAATGGACTTGTAGTCACGGTGGTGGAAGACCATTTTGTGTTGTACTCAATGCAGCAGGTGGATAACTCAAGTATCACAGGTCTGTCTAATAGAGAGGACCAGCCAGGGAAGGCTAGTTTATTCAGAAAATAAAATGGTTCATTGCAATAAGAATAGAAGTATATAGAAATTACATTAGAAAGAAGGAGGAAGAAAAGAAAGAAAGAGAGAAAGAAAGAAAGAAAGAAAGAAAGGAAATGCACAGCTGTATCTTATGGTTTAGAATGTATTACATCTTGTTAAAATTATTTATTGTAACAAAAAATAGTCTTAACGTAGGCTCTATGTTTTAGCACTGACCATGTATTACATCATTCTGTAATGCATAATTGTTTTATAGTGCATAAAGTCTTTCATAATGTAGTGAAAATGCTACTTTGATTATTTCCCAGAATCCTGCTTCTAAATTTAAGTCCTTCATAACATTCTAGAGTGCTAAGCTACAATCATACTAATAGTCCTGACCACTGATACTCATTCATAATTTATGTACCATTCATGTTCTGGAAACTTTTCCTTTAATAAACAGAAATGTGGATAAAATTTATTCATACTTATGGGAAGGCCATAATGAATTAGTTTTCTACACAAACCACAAAAATCGTGCATATCAAAAACTTTACACACACATACCCACTCATAGCTTTTCTTTTGCAATATTCTTGTTTTCTGTGCAATATGACTATTGTATAAGCATTCTGTTGTGTGAGATTTCTTGTGCAAGAATACTCTCTTTTGCATAAAAAAATTGTAGTCTTGCACAAAAATAGTAGCTACTATTTTTGTAAAGCATAAACAGGTGAGTGGGTATGTGTGTTACACAATCCCCATGAAAAAGAAAAAGAAAATCCATGGGCATTTATATGCAGAATAATACTGTGCTTTTACAATACAATGCAATTTAGGCATCAGGCTATTATACAATAGACAGACAATAGTCAATGCAATACAAGTGCTTTTATTAACAATACAACATAAAATGTTAAGATAGAGAGGTGAGAAAGTACAGGGACTCTGGCCAATCTTCCCTGGCATTATTCAAATGTCTACTGGTTCAACAAGCACCTGGCTCAATTAAGACCCACCAATTACTAATTTGTCAGACATAGTAGGGGCAGCCACCAAGGAGTCATCAACTTGCTTGCTGTAAAGTTGAAGATGTACTTTGGCAACCACTCCTCCCTTTCTAAGCCCTCATTACCCTAAATTTAGTTCACTGGCTCTCCTTCTTTCATTTCAATAGAAACAAAAAAAATTATTAAGAGTTGTGATATAAGCAGCATATTCAAATGCTTAACTTCCCTAACATATAACCCTAACAAAGCGACCTCCATGAAGCTATCTCCATGATTAATCACTAGTGAATGTGAAAAATACATTGCAATGACATTAACAAATTCTTCCTTGCCCTATAAGGCAACCAGGAAATGTGTAGGCATGCCTAAGTGGTAAAGAGGGTGAAACTGGTTTAGCTGGGGGGGGGGGGGGGACACAGCAGGGTTGCAGACCAACATATTTATTTATTTAAAATATTTCTATATCAGGAAGTCCTGTGACAATAAAAATAACATAATTCAAGAGCAGGAGGGAATAAAAAGACGTTGGAGTGGAGGCAATACACAGATGATGAAACCCAAATTCTAAAAAGTAAGGTGGAAACTGCAATAAGAGAAAACAAAATGACAGCCAACAGATTGCAAGCCATCTATATACATCCCCATACACAAAAAGGGAGACACAGGAGACTGCAGCAATTATAGGACCATAAAACTGATCTCCCATGCAAGCAAAATCATGCTCAAAATATGCAACATAGACACCAACCATACATGAAGAGATAAATCCCAGAGGTCCAAGTAGGATTAAGTAAAGGAAGTGGCACTAGGGATCACATTGCAAACATAAGATGGCTAATGGAGCATACCAGGGAATTCCAAAAGAAAATCACCATGTGCTTTATAGACTACAGCAAAGCCTTTGAAGGCTATGGAATGCTCTTAAAGACTTGGGATTACCAATACATCTGATAGTCCTGATGAGGAACATGTTCTCAGGACAAGAGGCTACTGTAAGAAAAGAACACAGAGAAACAGATCACATGGAGAGGCTCCAGTCCTAAGGACTGGAGTGTGGCTTTGGTGCGGCTTCCGGACTCTTAGGATGTATGCATAATTTAAACAGCATCCCTTCAAAGTGCCCCAAAGCAGCTTTATTTTGGCCTGTATGTATGGGCCCTTTGTTTACTTTAAGGGCTTACTTTAAGGGTTTCTTCTTTCCTGTTGAAGTTGTCCAGGTGTTTATGGATTTCAATGGCTTTCCTGTGCATTCTGAACTGATAGTTGTTGGCATGGTCTATCAGGTCAGAATACACAGGGAAGCCATTGAAATCCATAAACAGCTAGACAATTTCAACAGGAAAAAAGAAACCCTTAAAGTAAACAAAGTTTGGCTACCAGTCCTTATAAACACTCAGCAAATACACATGAAAACCACACAGGGTGAGAAGGGTTGCCCAGCAGACAATGGGTGATTAACTGAATAGACACCCTGCAGCTTTGCCATTCAACAACAGAACAGTACACAGGTTAACATGTAAAACGTTGCCTCTCAACCAATAGTATACATACCCCACTCTCTTCCATGCCATCATTCTCTGAAAATGCCCGCCACAGCTGCTGGCAAAATGTCAGGAATAAACTCTTCTAGAACATGGCCTCATAGCCCAAAAAACCCATAAACTATGGATGCCAGCCATGAAAGCCTTTAGCTTCACATTTTTCAACTGTGGTTATGGAATGCCCTCCCTTAGATGCACAGCAAAAACTCTTAAAATCACCAACATTTTAAAAAAGGGACACACTTTTAAAGTATTTTTATAGTCTTTTGAATTTGTACTGTTTTAATCTTGTGAGCTACTCTGGAAACAATTTTAATGCAGGACAACTTTAAATGAAAGCACACTTCATGTGACTTTTAATAATTTTATTGTTGCTTAATTTGTTTTGATTGATGAGTTTAATGGTTTTGTTGTCTAATACGTTGTTAGCTGCCTTAAAAGCTTTTTGAAAGTGGAAACAGAATGGGGGGAAATGGAATCATCCCATTGTAATGAAATACAAAGGTGATAAAAAATAAATTAAAAAAATACATTCTGAGCACTTCCAACCAAGCTACCTTTCCCTTCTCCGAAACGGGAAATCTGATATTCAAGTCAAAAATACTACACACAACAGATATATCACAACAAAAAGTAATTAGCTGAATATTCAAAGGTCAAGTCCTTGCAGGAAATATCAAATGTGTGCTAAATAATAATGCCCATCCTACAAGCTATAATAAATGTCTGTGTAGTATCATTTCAGGCTGCAGGATGAGGTTCTCATGACTGAATGTTCCAATATGGTAATTAAATTCCTCCATAAGGAACTAGATGTCAAGGAACAAGTTAGTCTAAAGCAACCTATTGCAACTAATTGCCCTCCATTCCCATTAACACCATTTTGTATGCACAGTGATAAGGAATAAGGAGAATTTGTAGTCTAAAACATTTGGAGGGTGACAGGTTGATCAGGACTGGGATAAGAGTTCCTTTTTTTTGACTCCTAATTTTCCTTGTGGAAACAGTATATCTATGGAGAACTGAACATGATCATCCTCATCAAAAGTCAGTAGTGGTACAGCCATGGCAGAACTCAGGAATAGGTTTACCACCCTGCAGAGAATTAGGTCTAATTTCACAAATCCAAACATGCAATGTTGACAAGACAGTTTCATAAGATTTTATTTTTAAAAATTCATGACTAGAGATTGCTTCTGTTTCTCTGGTTGGCTGGACACACCGCATATGGTTAACAGTATTAAAGCACAAGTCATGCTGAGAACATTTCTCTGATGGCTTGCTGTTCTTTGTGTGGTACATATATCTGTAAAAGAAAAAAAGGAAGGAAGGAAGGAAGGAAGGAAGGAAGGAAGGAAGGAAGGAAGGAAGGAAGGAA
>NC_056524.1:136878384-136888798 GCF_019175285.1 Sceloporus undulatus | reverse complement strand
ATAAGTATGCTGTTTTTATATAAGGACAGAAAAGAAAGAAAAGCAGTTCACTGACTTATTTCCTAATTTATTTTTTCATTGTCTTAATATACACTGTGTGTGAGTCTTTCTAATCAATATTGCAGATAGTGACATTGAACTGAAGGGCTCTTTGTTTGTTTGTTTTCCATCTGATCTTTCAGGCACAATTTGCTGTAAACCCCCCACCTCCTCTTGGAACTTTGCTGTAACACTTTTAAGGGTGTGTTAATAAATGAATGCCAAAGATAACAGCAGATACAGCTTTGAAAGATATGGGCAACTCCAATAGATAAACACAAAACTAATCGCAACACTCACTGTTTCTCCTACTAAAACCATGGCATTAATATTGGTGTAAATCCAGTTGCTAGTCCAAACTGAAATTGATCCATTAGATCAATGGCTAAATGGCAAGTCAACATTTATGTAAATCCCATTGATTTAATAGGTCTTCTCTAGTTAGGACTAACAATTAGATTTAAGCCAATATTTGAAACCTCCCACAGACTATGAGAAGTATCTGGGATAGTACTTATTTGCTTTGGATGACAGTGCACTATAGCAGAGTCTAGAAAACTTGTTTAATTGGACTACAAGTCCCAGAATTCTTGAGCGACCAAAGCTACAACCATGCCAGCTGAACAATTTGGGGAGTCATAGCCTAAAAAGTAACTTTTCGAAGCTCTGCACTAGTGACACATGGCACCATTGCTTAAAGGAAGATATAGGGAACCCCCAAATCACTAGAATCCCAATGAGTGTCAATTCTCAGTAGTATTAGCAGAAGAGGGCTATCCACATGCCTTTCTCATGTGTACTGTGTTTCTGAAGTACCTGTTATTTATGCACTGACAAAACAGGGTGCTGGACTTGATGGGCTTTTGGTCTGAACCAGCTCAGCTCTTCTTAAGTTATTTTTCAAATATATACCAAAAAAGCACAACTGAGGTTGCCAGTAGGCAACATATTTCAAAGAACAGCCAGACAAGGAGACCAATTCTAATTATCCCCAGTTAGAAACTCTCCTTCTAAATTAATTTTTATCTGTTTAATTGCCCATATACAGAAACATACATCTGGAAGAGTGTTACTTTCAACACCTGATCTGCCATCTCATTCAGAAGGCTGGAAAGATGTCCAGATAACAGGACTTAATTTCCTATGATTTGTCTCCATTTCTGAACCATAAAGTAATCATACTACTATCATACCATGAATTTGCTCCAGCCAGAACAGAAATTCGCAAAGCCCCCAGAAGAATGATGTTTCATTATGGCACAAGCTTTTTTCAGAACTAGACGACTTCAGCCGACATTCAGGCCACAAAGCGATGTATGAAATAAATTAAAAGATCTATAGGACTCTTCATTTTTATTAAAGAATTGGCTTAAAAAGGATGGCCCATCAGTAGATATAACAACATTCTCCTTGTTCTCCTTCTACAAGGCAATGAAAACCTGCCTATTCTGGCAGGCTTTTAGGAACTGACAACAATGGCCTTTTAATTGTGTGTTGCTTTGATAAGTTTTTATACATTGTCTTTTAATTATTTTTCAGTGGATTAATTTTTTTCAAAAAATAACACACACAAACATGTATTAATAATAAAGTGTGTGTGTGTGTGTGTGTGCGTGCGTGCGTGTGCACGTGTGTGTGTGCATGCGTGCATTTACATGTGGAACTTGGAAAGTTTTTTTGGGGGGATTGTAGCCCAAAACAGAGAATTTGAACTCCGTAGTATCCTGCCTCACAGACCACACCCCAAACTGTTTTTTTTAATCAATAACTACTCCCTCTCTAAATAGACATTATGGGATGCTAGCTGTCTCTCACATAGCCTTAGGGTGCACCCATACTACCACGGCAGTTAAAGTGGTATCAAAATGCAATAATTCTGCGGTATTGATAAACCCTTAGACTTGTCCTTGATACAAAGAGCTATACTGAACAGGAATTGGCTTCCTCTTTTCAAGACCTAAGAGGTGGTAGAACTGGTCCTACAGCTATGGAAACATTCTGGTAGAGTATAGCTTATTTTATTTATCAATTCTCCTAATTTTTATGATCAGACTGTATGCTTATTTTAAGCACAGGTTTGAAAAACTCCTTAGAACTAGCTTCTGACTTTCTTCAGGAAAAAAAAAGTAGTTGTAGTGCCTGATTCAGACTGCATACATATGGAAAGATTTAACACTTTCATCTCTTTGCCATTCCCTCCCCATTACTCTTGTCTTCCAAAGATCTATTTCATACTAAAACCAGTAAGGGGAAATTGCACATCTTTCTCATAATGAGATGGTACAAGCTAAGAACCCTGGTAGCTCAGTGGTTAAATGCCTGTACTGTAGCCACTTACTCAAAACCATAAGGCTGCGAGTTCAATACCAGTGAAAGAGCTCAAGCTTAATTCAGGCTTGCATCCTTCCAAGATGGCTAAAAGGAGCACCCAGGTTGTTGGGGGCAATTAGCTTACAGTTGTAAACCGCTTCGACACTGTTAGTTCATTATGAAGTGGTATATAAATGAAGCTGTTTGTTTGTTTATTTTTAAAGTTTTACCATTTGCATTCCCATTTCCTGGGTGCCCAATTTGTGGGATATAGACAGGCCCAAGAAAGAATTTGATCCACCTGCTCTATTCTACTTGGAATAGAATTCCTCCCTCCACAATGCACCCCCCCACCCTAATATTCTCATGAATCCACAGCAGTGCCCCAGCCATAGAGCTGGGGCAGAGAATAAGGCTAATCAATGCCTGGATCCTTGCCCTGTATTGTGCCAAATCTACATGAGCTGTAGCCAATAAAGATTTTGCCCAATGCTTCTTAAAAGCCTGTTTAATTGTGGCTACTGCCTCCTCAGTCTTTCTCTCCCCCGTCCCTCGAGCATTGCAGGCACTAACATAAAAGTGGATACACAAATCTCTTGAACATCCAATTTTCTCTCGTTGGCATCTAGAGTTGCTTCAAGCTACTCAGTATGCTTCACTGGTGCCTTGGATATCAGGTAAACAAAGACGGACATGCCGGTTGGAGACTTTTCAGCTCAGGAGAACCACAAAACACTGCATCAACAGACAAATGAGCCACGAAGGTGGTCTCCTTCTACCCACATCATTAGGCACATAACTCTGCAAGTTGCTAGGAAAAAGAAAAAGAAATAAAACCAAGGTTTGAGCATTCCTAGAATCTAGGCATCTGAAATAAAGGGGCTTTGCATTAAGCAAAATTTTCCAGTCAAGGAAAATTGTGTTGACACTGTAAGCAAGAGTAAGAAACCTTGGAGAAGCTAAAAGACCATATCCAGCTGTTTTGCCTGAAAAGAAAGCGACAGATACAAGGAACAGTATAGCACAAACTAGAGCAAGAACATGCTGGTTTATTAACTTACTTTAATAGAGTGTTTAACATTGAGTTAAATCTAAATATAAGTTATTGTGGGGGTGCTACAGCCATAATATATTTATTATTACCATTATTTATGACCTAATTTATTTTTTTAAAGCCCCTCAAGCTATAAACACCATACATAGAAATGCAGGATATTGTACAACAAACAGGATGAAAACACATATTTGCAAATGAAGCATGTGTCCAGATTTACCACCCAATACCACATATGATTGCTAAAATGTAAGCCCCGGTGTATCCAAGACTTCTGAGTAGGTGAATTTAAGATGGGCCCCTAACGTCATGATCCTGTGTATCCTCAGAGGTGTGAGCCCCATTCAGTCCAATAAGATATACACCCAGAAAATATTTTAAATGATTGCAGTCTGAATGTGTATTTCACTTTTAGCTTACATGCAAGAAGGTCCCAAAGAATTCAGTGTTTTGCATTACATGTACACAGAATTCTGTGGTAAGTTAACTGAGCTCTGGCCTCATTGAAACAGTAGGTTGTTCTTAGTTTAACAACCATTAATTTTAATGGAAACTACAGCGGCAATCTCCAGAAACCTGGAAATCTCACTAATTTTACTTCTGAATGACATGCACTTAGTAGTAGATGCACACACACTCCTACAAGATATTTTGCACCTTACAACAAAAAGTGTGTGTGGGGGGGAATGCTTTGACTATCCAGACATTATTGGCTTTTAGCTTTCATGAGCACTAGATAGAATGACTTAAATAGTTGTTCATCAGCATTTGGAGAAGTTATTTATTTTCCACTTCTGGCCTGTTAATTGAATCAAATATTATAAAACACACACACACATACACACAATCAAAACATCTTCTCTTTTTTTCTTTCCTGCTCAACTTTCTCTCCCTTCAATGCTTCCCGATATTGTTCCTGTCCCTAAAACCTCTCCCACCTTTTAGTGATTCCAGTTCACCAAATCCAAGCAGGCATATTTGCATATTATTTGCTCATTATACAAAACATTTGGTGGATTATGAAAGGGCTGGCTAGCCCAAGGGAATGTACACACCATTTGTTGTCAGTCTGAAGATTTATGGATATGAAATGGAAAGTTGGGTTTCTTAGCTTCTTTTGCCTGTAATGTTTTGTGTCTTCCCTATGACCCCCCTGTTATTTATAATCCATACCCTACAAAGAACTAAAGGCACCTTTAAGGGCTACAAGAGATGCAGATATTCAACAAAACAGAGCTTTCCCTGGAAATTTGGGAATCCTGCTTGAGCCATCTGAAATTATGAACTGTATCTCTTTTCTACCTCATTCTTACATCCCATAAGTAAATTCGGATGAGTCTCATTGACCTAACTCAAGATTACTGTAAGGATTACTTCATGTGGTAGAAAAAAACAAATTACTTTTTGGGATTGCAACTCCCCTGTTGGCATCATGGCCACTGTAATGCAATTTTAAATGTGGAGCTGAGTGAGCCAGGGAGCAGAGTATCTCTGACCCAAAGCTGTCCCAACCTCCCCACATAACCTGAGGCATTCCTTTCCAACAGCAAGAGGCTGCTCACACACACATCACACTGTGCAGCCCAGTGCACCACAGTAGCAGTGAGTCACTTGTGCTGTAGTCAGAACAAAGTGCTCAGAATCGATCACATGGTGCATCAGTGGTCACTCACTCACTCTGAGGTCAAAATGATCTCAGCCATGTGATTGATGCTGGGCTTTCAGTCTGACTTCAGAGCAAGTGACTAGTTGCCTCCACACTAGGTAGTACAGCGGGACACATTTTAAACAGCCACCTGGCACTGGAACAGAGAGCTCTGAATCTTCCCAGAAGATGCAGAGCAAGTAATGACTTTTTTAAAGTCCATTTTAAGAGAGACGTACCCCAGATTTGGTGCTGAATGGGCCAGACATCATCCAGTCTGTCCAAACTAGACTTGGGGACTGGGCTGTAGGTCATCTAGATTTCCCGCCAACAGGATAGGGGGAGGCCATTATATCTGGCCCATGAAGACAGGTCCTAAGACTAAACAGGTGATGTGAATTACAGGTATGGCATGACCTCTTGGTTAAACATACTAGAAGGCAGCAATGACCTTGATCTGGAAGACCATTTGGTCAGAGTATATATGAGATTATCTAGATTACTGCACTACACTCCTGTAGCACTGCTATTCCACTTTAACTACTCTGGCTGCCTCTTGTTGTAATCTGGGATTTTCAGTTTAAGGAGGGGCATTTTGAATTCTCAGCCAGAGACCTCTTAGGCCTCACTGAGTTACAAGCCTCAGAATGCAACAGGAGCCAGCCAGAGCAGTAAAAATAGAATAGCAGCACTATAAGAGTGTAGTGCGGTAATGCATGTATTTCTCATGTATTTGTTTCTACAAAGGTCAGTGACATAAGGCGCATTTGCACTACACAATTATAATATATATATTTTTTCTTTTCTGGAAACCTGTCAATAACCAGCATCCAATAACCCAGGGATCAGTAGCAGTGCAGGGAGCACTACTTTGAGTAGTACTATAATAAAATGTGTTGAATATATAGAGCAAGACAGCCATCTCAATATTAAACCATGAACAAAACTCTTATTTTTCCCCCAGTGAAAGTAGGATATGCACAGCACTGAATGGATGCCTCTTATGTCAGTCATGGAGCCATAACTTCCCAGACCCATTTTTTCCAAGAGTAATCATTCTGTTAAAATGGGTGAGAACCATGTGAACAACAAGGTGTTGCTGGATTGCAACATGAGCCCCAGAAGCATAAGTTTGCATAAACCATGAATCTGCCATGATCCTATCTAGTTTGATTTTTATACCACAGCAGTATTGCAAAGACAACTTAAAAAAGCATGTTATCTATACCTATACGTATGACTCATGCTATAATTACTCTACTTATAATACAGTAGCAGTAGAACTATTCCGTCTCACTTTCTACCTTACTTGAAAGGGAGACTACACATTCTGAGATACATACAGACTTCCAAAGATAATTTGCTGGCATAAAGAGGGTAAATGTTTTGATGTCAAATGTCTGCTGTTCATGCATTAATGGGCTATGTTGGTATGCTTTCACATGACAAACCTTCAAATCTCTGGCAGGGCCATTATGGTGGGGTGTTGTACTAATGATCCATAGCTAATGAAAGTGTCTCATTCAGTTCCATTTACATTGTGATGGATCCTTCACACTGGTTCCATTGAGCATGATAAATTTGTTTTCCTTTTTTGAAATGAAAAGTGGACATTAATTATGTCTAAACTACCATGGATTTCCTAAGGAACAATATACATTATTAATCGGTTGGGGTTAAAAAAAACCATTGTAAAGTTTCAGACACAGCCACCTAACAAAGAAAAATGTACACTTTCCTTGAAAATGTATTGCATTTTTCTAATTGCAGGACAATGTTCTAAACTTTATCTCAGGGGCAAAGTGGTTTATTAGGTAGTTAAATTATTATTGGCACTTTGATTATCCATTATTTCCATTTGTGTATTATTATAACATCTTTTCTCAGTATAACACTAAATATTGATCAGATATGATAGAGATAAATTTCTCAGGCTACATTGATGGGTTGTTGTTTCTACTTGCTTGCAGTTTGGTTCTTAGAAGTATTGGAGAAGCTTTCTACTAAACTGATGTGAAGAAAGTACAAAGGGTTTTCGCATCTGGAAAAGAGGAAAATTGTTTGACATATTTTTTTTCCTTTGCTTTACATCTTTTGTTATGTGCCTCTAAATTTCACCATGGGTCATATCAAAATCCATAATTTTGGCCCCAAAACTTGCCCTCGATCTAAATATGAGTGACTAATACATGTGGATATACAGTATGCCTTTAAAAAAAAAAAAAAAAAATTCTCCGAGGTGTTTTTCGTACTATAATAAGCAAGCAGGATTGCTTCTTACCTATTATTTGCCTCTGCTGTTTGAGTGGCCACTTATATATCAACAAAGGATAAGAGCTCTCTCTCTGCATAAAATGTGCTTTTGCTAATTTATTTATATAGGTGCAAAACTGAAAGTAATTAAAGTTAAGTACAGTGCATCTTATGTCCAGGCTCCAACTGTTGGAGAGCAACATTAAAGCCCTTGTTCTCTATTTCTTAAGAAACTTTTTTATGAAGCTGGATGCCTCTAAACAAAGGAGTGTTTGTTTGATTGGGACAAAGGAGTGTCCCAACCATCCTTGTATGGTCACACCTATGGCTATAATAACAACCATATGAAAAATCCACACCACAATACAGTTTGCAAAACTATTATTTACCACATTCTAAGAGATTCAGGTTATTAATTGTAAACCATACCAGTGTTACTTTGGCCATGTTTAGGGTCATTGTCTTGCAAGAAGGCAAATCTCTGTTCCAGTCCCAGGTTCCTTGCAGACTGAAAAAAAATTTCTCTTGAACTGGCCTCCCTCCAACTTACCCCCAGTCTTGGCCAATTTGGCAGTTCCTGCAAAGGAAAAGCATCCCCAGAACATAATGCTGCCACCACCATGTTTCAACAGTGTTCTCAGAATAATGACCACAAATTTGCACCACAAATATTATTTTGCAGCAAGGCCAAAAAGTTCATCTTTAGTCTTATTAAGCCAGATAATCTTTCCCCACATGTTTTCTGTCATCATTCTTCCATAAAGCCCAGCTTTGAGGATGATTTAGCTGAGAGTTGCCCCATAGATAGTTCCTCTACTCTTTCAGAGTTACCATTGACTTCCTGTTTGCTACTAACCTCCTCCTTAGTCATTGGGCTTTGGTGGTTAGACTTTAGAGAAAGTTGTGGTTGAACTGTATGGCTTTCATTTTGTATTAATGCATTTTGGTTACTCACTAGGAAATATTAATAATAATAATAATTTGTTTTATTTATATACCGCTATTCCAAAGATCATAGCAGTGAACAGCAAGTAAGCTAATTAGCAAGTAAGCTAATTTGCCCCCAACAGTCTGGGTACTCATTTTAGCGACCTCGGAAGGATGCAAGCCTGAGTCGAGCTTGGGCCCTTTTGCTGGTCTTGAACTCGCAACCTTGTGGTTTCGAGTGAATGGCTGCAGTACAGGCATTTACCCACTGCGCCACCAGGTAAATGAGTTGGGCAGCTAAATGACAGTTTTATTAAGTGTTTACATGAACTTTAAACTTTACTGATATGCAGGGGGAAGGAGACTAAAGGGCGACCTGCAGCTGCCTCAACGTTTCTCAGATTGGAGCTGTGGCAACCACACATCACCACCCCAATCTGACCTTTCCAGGGCATAAAAAGGAGCTGCAAAAAGTGGCTCCTTTTGGTGCCCTGGAAAGGGAACAGTAGCCACAGAGCTATGTCTTTAAGGCACTCCTTTAGTGCTGCATCATATGAACACAGTGCCAGAGGAGTGACATGATGCCGCATGCCATGTGGAGAAGCGTGTGGCATACAAAATGTGTCCATACAAAAATAGTGCAATTTAATGGGGAAATCCTCCTGGAAAGGGAGTAAAAATTCCTACCCATCTTCAAAAGTGACCAGCAACTGCCTGCACTGAAGGGTTGGTGGGTGGGCCAAGGAACTGGCAAAGAGGAGTCGAGGAGGCCAAGAAAGCTTCTTAAGACAGCAGGCTGCATCTCAGCTTCTTCACATTTTGGTGCCCTAAGCCAAGACATCAGTCTCTTTGGCCCTTCCTGGCTTAATTCTCAGGGGTAAGCAAAGGCATCTCCTTGCAGCTGGGCTTCACTGTTTCAGAGTGGGGCTGGATGCTCGAGAAGATGTTGATAACCTTTAGAACCAGACCATGATTGGTGCTTCTACAGAACTTGACCCCAGATTTTGTTTGATAGCTCTTCATTCTATATAATAAAAACATGGGTTGCATCTGCACTGCAGGAATTATCCAGTTTGATACTGCTTTAACTGTCTCAGCTCCATGCTATGGAATTTTGGGAATGGTAGTTTGTTGTGGCCCTAGAGTGGAGCTCTGCTCTGCTCTGAGACCACAACAAACTACCATTCCCAGAATTTCATAGCATGGAGCCGAGGTAGTTAAAGTGGTATCAAAATGCTTTATTCCTGCATTGCGGGAACCATCTCAGGCCCCATTCATACTGGGGTAAAAGACATGGAGGGAACTGGGATGATCCGGATGCCCCTCCCCCGAATCGCTCCGTTAGCAAGTGCCCACTACAAATTGAAATCGAATGCATTTTGACAGAAATCGAATGCATTCTGTAGATTGGCCGCTGCTAATCAAGCTATCGTCATGGTGACGTTTGCAGGGCATCGGGGGAAGTGTCCTCCCTTTTTAAAGAGCCAGGCACAGGAGTTTCAGCGGCTGAAGCAGGGAGAGAGATGCCTCTCTCTCTCTCTCTCTCTCTTTTTTAATAAACCTGTGGGCTTTTGGGTCAGATCTGCCCCTGTCCCAGGCAGAGGATGGGATTGCCATGCTTTCTTTTTCTTTTTCTTTTTCTTTTGCTTTTAAAAGCAACATTAGCTTTCCCTTTGCTTCCCTTGCTGTATCTGCTCAAGAAGACAAATCATTCGCATATTTGCTCAAAAAAATTGGTAAAAATGTAACATTGATTGTTTGCAACATTTGTAGCTTCTCCCTCTGCAGAAAGCAAGTGCAAGCCTGGCTCCATCTGCCTCTGGAATATAAACCATGTGCATGTGCGCTCAAAAAAATGGTTAAAAAAATTGTTTGAATTTGAAAAGGGGGGGGGGTTGCCTGACATGAGCTCCGTTCATGACCTGATTTTTTCCTCCTGCAAGGGAAGGAATGCCCAGCGACAGAGGGCTTTGGGCAGGGGATACAGGGAAAAGAGGCTCCTAAAGAATGCCTTCCCTTGCTCCCTTCTGCCCAGGGCTCTTTCCTCCTCCCCCTCCCCTCCGATGAGGGGAGGAAATGCCTTGCCCTTTGCCCACCCTCTGACCTAAATCCTTCCCTCAATTTGCCTCGATCGTGATCGAGGCCAAAGTTCTCATTCCCAGGACCCGGGGTTTTTAAAAAGAAAC
>NC_056524.1:136866452-136878374 GCF_019175285.1 Sceloporus undulatus | reverse complement strand
AGCATTTGCGCCGATTTCAAAAGACCCGCGCTAGGGGCCATTTAACACGGAATGGGTGTGCAAGCCCCGGATTCGCTTGTGTGAGATTCGGGGTGAGTAGGAACTTCACGTGATTGAATCGGTTTCAAAACCGATTTTTTTTGTAATGTGAATGGGCCCTCAGTTCTATACTGTAATAGAGGAAAGTGTGAAAATATCAAACATGGTGATAACTTCCAAAAGGTAATATAAAATGGCCTGATTTAAACTTTAAAAGTAATTATTTTGTACTTGTAAATTATTTTGGTTCAGCATCCCAAAACAGTGTTTTACTGTTTAAGAATTTTTAAAATTTATTTAACTTTTTTACTTTTGATGCCTGAACTCTACCTTGAGATATCTATCTATCTATCCATCTCTCTAGAATAGGATATAAATATTTCAATTAGAGAAAATGAAAACAAATATCTGTTCCACAGTAACTGCATAATCAAAGATGGTCTATGATGTAGCCATCACATAGCAGAAGAGTTTTAGTGGCTCTGGGAGAATGGAAAAGGAAGAATGGAAAGCAGAGAAGTCTGGGACCTCAGCACAGTCTATCAGGGGGTTCATTTGTCTCATCTGCATAATTATGACTGAAGTGAACAGGAGCTTTAGAAACACATGTGCTGTTATTTGGACATTCCATCCAAAGCATCATAACATATTCACAGTAGGTTCATGTCAAAATTAAACCAGAGCAATCAGTGTCCATAACTGAATCCAGTCTTGAGTTAGGGCTCCTGACTTCTCTGAATGGAGCCAGGAACTGAGATTCAGTGCACAGGGGGTGATGACATACTGGCCTTGCAAAGAAACATTGTTAGGAGACCTGTCTTCTCCAGATGCTCCATACTGCATGCCAGTCACAAATGCTAAGGTTTCCCAGCTATTTCCACTTCTCATTTATGAGTCTCCAAGGTACTCACCACTTCATACAGTCCACTGACTAGATGTCTCTCTCTTGAACTCTGTTCATCTCCTTTACTTGCTAACATGATAATTTCTGCATTTGAAAACAGAGATAGAGATGATTCCAGACAAGATTTTAATACATAGTTGTCCTTCTTGATGCAACCAGGTTTATCATGAAGTCCAGACATTGCTTCTTCCACTTGAAAACTTCATATATTTGTCACTGCTTTTTATTCTTTTCTTCATTTACCTTCGTTATTAAAAGTTCTGCTTTCATTGCATTGTTACATTTGTCATTTGTTTTTCATGTGCAAATAAAGTAAGCCATACTACAACTACTATCTACTTCTGTTTGCTGACATTGTACTGCTTACTTTCTTTCCCACATCATAGCCGCTCTTATATAGTCATGGTACTAACAGGAAAAAGCAAGCACAAGGAAAATCTGGCTATGCTGGCTAAGGGATTCTGGGACTTGGAATCTAGTGTGTAACTTTCCAAAGCACTGGCACAGAATACCAGCAGCACTGTTATGCCTCTTAGCTTCAGCTTGGATGAGTGTGCTCACAGGGAGAGTGAAGACATAGGAAAAAAAAGATTTTCTTACTTGTAGAATGCTAGAGGAAGCTGTAAGGAAAATATATATTATCAGCAAGTCTTTTTTATGGAGAAACTTTTCCCATCTGTAATAGGCCAAGCCTGTTTTCAGAGTTTAGTCATTCATCACCAGGTTACCCTCCATTACAAATGAGATCACATAGCACTACATTAATTTTGCACTTCTAACATGTAGCTTTCGCTTCCCTGTTACATTCTCTTATCTTGCTTCTTATGTGCTAAACATGGCACTCAGGTTCTTGCAATATTAGAACACAAAGGCCCAAGCAACGGCTGAAATGAAATAGCTGATCTCCAAATTTCCTCTGTTTTTGTGCATTTAACTCACCACCTTATCTCTCTGTATTGTTCTCAGGATTTATTAAATAAAAGCTAATGCTGGAAAACCTCATAAATAGAGTACATACACCGTACTCAGGGATTCTGACAAATATCTCCTTTACAGAAGTTTTATACTTGCTCAAAATGTTCAAAAAAATCCTATCTAATATTCTTCCACAAGGCATTCTACAGTGCGTTTCTTCAGCATGTTTATATTCAGATTTGTTTCTCTTTAAGAAAACAAAAAATTAAAATAACTTTGTGTTGGCTTAGAAGAGCATTGTAAAAGTGATGTCATTTTAAGAGTATAATTAAATCATTTTTCTTAGACAAGCCAATAATTGTGGTGTTGGTGCTAATGCTGCCACTGCTGCCACTGCTGCTGTTGCTACTACTGTTTCTATTTGTAACTCATTCTTTCTCATAGGAGGTCAAGGTTGCTACCAATCTATATAAAAATGCACATTTCAAACCATGGCCTCATTCCTACTTACAAATAAATCGGTTTGTGATCCGGATCGATGGATCGATTTGACAGCAGATCATGATTCACACTACATTTGCCCCAATTGCATTTTTCCCTGTAAAATAACCCACTTGTGGTTCACATTCATGAATGAATCGATTCAAAGTAGATCTGCTACAGTCAGTTGAAGGGTAAATTTAAATCAATACCGATCTGCATCTGGTTCACACTGATGCAGAATCGATTTATCCAAAGAGACATGGAAAAAATCAGCATCAAAACGATGCAGGTTAAATGGATCTAGTGCATGGCCTCCCTCTCCGAATCGCTTCAGCAATTCGGTTCAAGTGGGAACCAAGGTCATTTGAACTGGTTCAAACTGATTTGTGATCCGATTTAAAAGGTAGTGGGAATCAGGCAAAAAGAAAGAGAAAGGCTGGACAAAGGGAGATCCTGTCCACATCTACATCTTTCTTCACCCACTACTGACTTTTGGTCCCTCCACTGCCAGTATGTGTCCCCCAACATTTACCCTACAGATCTCAGAAGAAGAAAGGTTGCGTACCCTGTACTTTTATTAAGTTGTCTCCTTAAAAATATAAAGAGGGTTCGGGTAGGGCTTATCTCAGTGACAGAGCACCTGCTTTGTATGTAAAATGCTGCTGGTTCATTCCTGGCATCTTTGGGATATTTCAAATGGTTTGAGCTTAATATTGTTGGATACATTTGTCAGACCCAGTTTTGTTCATCTATTCACTTTTCCATGGTGAAGTTTGTTCCAGATTTTGATGTCTAACTTTCATATTTGGAAGTGTGACTTTTGTGAGTTCACTGAAATGTAAACCAAACAAATTTTTCACACTTCCCTAGTCTGAAACCCTGGAGAGCCATTGCAAGTCAACACGAACAGTACTAAGATTGATGAACCAGTGGTATAAAGAAGCTTCCTATGTCCCTATGGCCATGTCACTGTGATTCTACTAGACTTGGCTGCTGGTAACAAGGGTGGGAGACACAGGAGCTGTGACTCTTGAACAGCAGGAGGAAATCTTAGTACTTTCTTGTTTGCTCTTAAATCTAAATTGAGATTAAGTATAGCTGTAACGCCTGCTTGTGTCAAAAAGGCACATTTCTCACCCACTAAAATAAGTATAAAGATTTCTGTTCTTCTGTGCCAGCAAAAGAGAACATAAATTTCCAGATGCTGTTGGTCTGCAAGTCCCATGAGACCTCCCACAATTGGCTATGTGGCTAGGTATCATGAGAGTTACAGTCCAGCAACATCTGAAGTGTCTCCACTTTTGCCCTATTGTTTAATTAAGTTTATTTATTTATTTCATTTATATGTTGCCTTTCTCCAAGAAAGGGACCCAAGGAGGTCCACGGATAAAACTGTTTAAAACCTTTACAATACATTTAATGTTTTTAAAAATCAAATAGCTAAAAAAGTATAAAATTACAAAAACCTCCCTGACATGATTGCTAAATAATTAAGTTTCAGTATTTTTTTTCTGTCAATTTTTTTCAGGAAAGTTCACATGGGAGACAAAGATACTCCTTGACACTGCCTGAATGGAGAGGAGGGAGGGAAGAAAAAATAGAAATTGCTAGGTTAACCTCAATTATTTCAAGATGGATTAGGACTAGGATGTTTATAGTTCTGTCTGAAAATAAGTGGGTGGCTTTCCAGGGGTGTAGCCCAAAATCAGGGCATTGCCCCTCAGATAAAAAATCTGCTTCACAAGATGAAATTTTCCTTCAGTAGTCCAAACACTAATATTTGTTTTGTTCACATTCCCTTAGCAACTTTGCCTGTCCTTTTTCACTGGATGCTTAAATTCATTCTCCACCCCACCCTGGCCATATCCTTGCTATGTGAGCACTGGTCCCACACGTGTGTCTGCAAGCACTTGAATATTAAATCCTGTGAAATCTGAAATCAGCCAGCTCTGTTCTAAAATATTAACATTATCTGCCAACTGGCATGAAAGAACATCAAGCAGAGAATTTATTTTTCTGCTATAGAGCTTCTAAAAGGAACCATTGTTCAACCATCTTACAAGCTAGATTTTCTATTTGCCCAATGTACAGGCGGCAGCAAATGTCTCCACCTGAAAAATAAAATACCACAAAGCTGTTCAGAGTTTTTATACTGCAATTGTAAAGTATCTGGGAGGTTTGCCAGGCTAAGCCGAAAGAAGAACACCAGCATTTTCTCATCTCTAATAACAATGACCTGAAGTCACGTTGAAGATTGTAAGGTCAATTTCCTTCTTAAATCGAAAAAGAAAATAAGAGAACAGATGTGAGGAGTTGCTTTTGTATTTATAAATTGCACTGGCATCTGGGTGAGAGAATGTGAACTTCGCTTGCCATTCATTGAAGATAGGGAAGTGGGGGTGGTATTAATATAAAAACATATTAATCAGAAGTTTCCTTTTAACTAAAGATTATCTTCATTAAAACATTTAAATGAGAGTGCTAAACAGGCTATAGAAGTTACAGACTGTACAAAACCCAGGTCTTTTTTTCTGAGGCCAAGGTAAAGAATGGAGAGGAAATCAAGTTGTCATCAAGAATGCAGTACTGGTCTTCATTTGATCCCCAGTTTGAGAATAGAGGGATTCTGTTATTCCCAAGATATAATGCTGGTTCACACATGCATATTATTCTTTTGATAGCATCCAGTAATTATGTGCAAATTCTGTTTCAGAACTAATATCATGGAATGAACTTTCACATCAGTTTATACTTCCTTCACAGTTCTTTTCAGTGGAGTTGCTTCCTACATCCATCAGTCCTGTATCCACTGGCGAAATCAAATTATGTACCTGTAAACTGTCCCTTGGTGTAGTGTTGGACTAAGACACTGGGAGACCAGGATTCAAATTCCCACTTGTCCATGGAAACCCAGTGGGTGCCTTTGGGCAAGTCACACTATTTAGGCCTCAGAAGGTAGCACAGGCAAACCCACTCTGTCGAGGAAACCCTGTGATAGGATCCCCTTGGGGTCACCATAATTCAGAAATGACTTGAAGGCACACAATAACAACAGACCATTATTTGTTCTTATGCAAATATGCCTGACCACAACCTCTTTTATATATTTTCCCTGACAGAGATTAAGTGAATGGAAAAGGGTGGTAGGGTGGCCCCAGCATTAGATATGTTCCAACATTAAACATGTCTCAACATCCAGATATGTGGTTAAATCCAACAGTAGGCAATATGGCCCTCCATATATCTTTGGATTGAAAGTTACATCATCTCTCACCATTGGATATGATAGCTAGAATTGATAGAAATTATAATCCAATGATTTCTGGAGGATTACAATCACTAACCCTTAGTTCAATCCTTTAAAAAGTGGACCCAAGTAATACATAGTGTATAAGCATAGGGACTTCCAAGCAACCATAAACTTTGTGTTCAATATCTGTGTGCTCATGCATGGCCCTTTCATGTATTCAACTCAATGTGTGGATGTCTACATGATGTGAGATGTGCCAGTGGCAAGGGTTTGTCAAATAATGCCACTGGTTATGGAATCAGTGAATTTCTGTAAATGACCATAGAACCCAAGGAGGAGGAGGAGGAGGAGGAGGCGGCAGCAGCCTTCAAGTCATTTCTTATTTATGGCAATCCTAATGCAAACCTGCCATGGATTGACAAGTTTCTTCAGAGCGGGTTTGGTATTGCCATATTATGAGGATGAGAAAGTGTGATTTTTCCAAAGTCACCCAGTGGATTTCAATAGCCAAGTGGGGATGCAAACACTAGTCTCTAGAAAAGTAGTCCAGTGCTCAGATAACTACACCACACTGGCTCTAACACCCCAGACTTTATTCGAAATCATTGGGCAATAGCTGTGAATCTGAATTTGGGATATCCAAGTTGTGGTGACACAACTCTCTAGGTGGTCTCAAGAAAGTTTCAACCTACCTCATGTAGTCATTGTGAGGATGAAAAGTTCACAGGATCCATGTGCCATAAAGATGTTCTGCTCTTTCTGGACACATATATGTATAAGTGTAGAGATGGATGGTGCCTACTTGTGCTCACTGATTCTGCCCATTATTCCCTATTTAATTTGGAGAGGTGTCTGGGAAAATTCCCACATAGGAAAGGGTGCATGCTCAGGTGAGCAGATCCAGGTGCATCCATGAACAGTGGAACAGTGCTTAGTTGTACAACCAGGTGTGAATCATGCACAGATGGGTCCTGAATTGTGTATAGCTTTTAAAATGTGCATGGTTTTAGAAGACTTTTTCACAGCTAATTTCATTGCTAATTTCAGGAAGAAAGTTAGTGAAGAATTAGCTCTCTACAAAATCAGACCTTGGGAAGATTATTTTTGGAATAGAAATCCCACAAATCTCCAACGGTCACTGAGAGATTCTGGAAGTTGCCATCCAAAAAAAATAACATTTTCAAACTCTGAATAGAGGAGTCAAAAAGTTACAATAATGGAGAAAAATAAGCAAAAAAAATAATATAGAAACAAGAGATGTGGCCATAAATAATTTATAGTACATTTTATGGTGAGACCTTTATTAGGCCAACCAAAAGGCCTAATCATGCTAAAGTTTTGAACCTTGCTGGCTTATTTGTGTGGTAAAGGTGATCTTAAAAAAACATTCAAGGAGAAGAAAAATGACAGTGATACAATCATAGGTCTACATCTTGTTTCAGACCTAGGTGTCACTTTGGGAGGATCTGTGCAAACAGATTGGGCCATATAACCTACCCCTGGGAGGTGGCTGGAAACAAATCTGATAAATCAAACAATATTTAAAAATGTCCTTCTCCATTTGCAGCCAAAAACATCTCCTATAGAAATCTGAGTCTGTCTCAATCCTGCGCAACTAAACATCTCACTTAGGGCAGTGACGCAGGGAAGTTTTAATAAAATACAGTCTTGATCAGGCACTGCTCTCCTTCTGGTGGCAGAGAAAGACATTCTTGCACTGTCATGCCTCATCAAACTCACAAAGGCTGGAATTTAAATGCTGTGCAATTTAAATTTTAACATTTGCATTAAGTTTTTAACACATTACATTTTAATTCATAAAGGTTTTAATTTTTCAAATTGTTTAATTGTTTTTAAATTTTATATTTATACATTTTAATGCTTTTGCACCGTTTTTAAATTGTATTGTTTTAAATTTGCTGTTTGCTGCCTTGAGATCCTATGTTGGGAGAACAGCAGGATATAAATAAATAAAATGATAATAATAGCAATAACTCAACCCCCTGAAAAGGTTCAGCACTTTGGCTAGTTACTTTAAAGTAGGAGCCACCCCTCACAACCATTACACCATTCCTCTTCCCTTCTTCTCTCACTGTACTCTGTTGTCTCCAGCAATGTTGTCCTCAGCCAGGTTGGCTCCTGGGGACCTTTCACACTACACAGCTATAGCAGTTTGATTTCACTTCCACTCACTGGGATACATTCTATGGAATCTTGTGGTTTGCAATTCAATAAAGTACTTGATTTCTCTGTCGGAGACATCCCAATTCTCCTCCCTAAGCTGCATATCACAGGATTCCATAGGGCAGTCTCATGACACTCAAAGTTGAAATAAGACACTGTAGTTGTGTAGTGTGAATGGGCCTCAAGCACTGGAGTTGGGTTGGAAGATAGGTCCTTCAGTCAGCAGAGCACAGCAAGCAAAGGTAGGAAAGGTCTGGTGGTTTGATTCCCATTCTTCATATACACTATTTCATGTAAAAAGATCCTTATTCTTGGAAGATCCTTACTCCTCTCATTCTTTAACAATAATGGAAGAGGCACATGTGCAGATACATGTGGCTTCCCCATCCTGTGTTTCACTGTGATTTTTTCTGACGTTGCCTGTCTTATAACTCATGCCTCAGTCCTGCTCTCTCTTTGTGCACACTCAGTCCTTATACAGTAACAAATATCATAAGCAAGAACAATTCTAATAGAGCAATAGGATGCCACAACATATGGTAAGCTATTTCCTCTGTTGGGGGATGGAGGGTTGCTTACTTAATGACTGGTGAAGGACTTAGTGGTTTTCAGCTGCTTCCTCTTGCTTTCTTTTCTGTTTAGATTGATTGTTGCAATTGTATTTTATGCTGCTTTAATATTTTCAGTAAGTCTTTTTGAGTAGCTGAAAAAGGTATCATACACATCTATTAGCTGACTGTATCAATGGGGAGAGGCATAAAAAATAAACAGGCCCAAATGACGTGCCACAAAATTGTTAGTGAATGCACACCAGTTTCTGCAGCCTCCAGATTCACAGAAAGACCTTAGCTGAGCAGTTTCTAACCATATAGGACCGAAAATTCTGTAGACTATGGGCCGAAACAGACGGCCCTGAGGGAGCTAGATTGGGGCCATGGCAACCACACACTGCGATCCCAATCCAGCTATTTGCTGGCTTGAAAGAGGTGGCAAAATGCCACTTCTTTTTGAGCTGGCAAAAGGGCACCCTTTCCACCACCGTCACAGCTTTGCAGTGCTTGGGCAGCGTGAGGCATCTAAATACTGCACTGACAGAGTGCTAGGAATCCAGACCACATGTGGGCAGATGAATGGCTTCTGGATGGCAGCAGGGCATGCGTCATGCATACACCACTCCTCCATGCCACCCACAAAGCAGCTTTTAGTGCTGATCTGTACCAGCCCTGTCTCTATGCAAAATTTATGTATGGTGCTGGTTCCTACAACAGAAAATGCTGTCTTCTGTGCAAAAAGAGTGTGTGTTAATTTTGTGCAGAATAAGTTCTAAACTGGAATGAATATCATGAGTCCAAGATTCTTCTTGACATGGGTTCCCAAAACTGAAGCAAAATTTTTTATCATCATCATCATCATCATCATCATCACCACCACCACCACCACCATCATCATTTCTTTACCCAGGAATCATGAACTATGCATGAACTTTGACAAGTAAGTCACCATTTGGTCTGTTTCCAATCAAAGTGCAAACCTTAATCTGAGGGGCTGTACAGACTGCCCGAAAGGGCAGCCTGCAGCCACCCATTTTTGCCCCACATGGAGGCCACACCAAGCAAATGGTATGGCCTCTGGGAAGCATTAAAAAAACCTGGTTCCATCCAGTTCTTTCTGTGACATGCCCACAGTGCCATTGGCACCCCCATGTGCACGGATGACATACACACAGTGTGGCACCATTTGGATGCTGCGCCACACATACATCATCATGGTGGCTCCTGTGTGGATGGGGCAAGTCATGATGGCCTGGTAAGGCTCAGGAGCGTGTAGATGCTCTACTCTCCCAAGATCTAAAATCGGCCAAAGGTCAGCGCTTTACTCCAGTCTGTATCGGGCCAAAGTATCGCCAATGTTTCTGTCACCAGACAGCAACAGTTTGATTTGGAATCATTCAACCAGCTCTAAGTATCATGTGGGTCCAGGAAGGACAAAGGTCAATCAAATTATCCAAGCCAGACAGTTCAATCCCCAACTAAAATCTAGTTTAGTTTCATTTTAAACTCATGAACATTTACTTGACAGTGGATTTTGATTATTTTGTGTAGGTTGGGCACAGATCTTGGCCATCAGCTCCTCCCCTTCAACCTTTTAGATATGTTTGGACTACAGTGCTCATTATCCTCATACAGCACAATTTAAGATTATAGTTGTGTTGGCTGGAAAAGATTGGAGGCCTAACCCAACATATCTGGAGTGGACAAGGTTGTAGAGAGCAGGCCTAAATGGTAGAACTGTTTCTGTAAACCTTAGCTTTTCCTCACACAAGTCTTCATACTTTTCCAATATATAAGTCTTTCCTGATTTATCTGTATTACATCCAGACTGTGTATTTCAAAGATGAAACAGAGATTAAAATGATTTGAGCATCCATTGGCATTTTTGGATTCATATTTTCAAATTTGAAACTGGCAATTTATGTGATCATTACAGAAAGTTTTAAAGGGTAAGGAAAGAGCCCATCACAGTTGAATTTAAGATAAAAGAGCTTAGATAAGTAACATATGATATGTATGTGTTAAGGCAATGAAATCTAAGAAATTTCTAATGAGATCGTATTCTGTTTGATGTAACTCACCTTCTTTTCACCTGCAGTTTGATTGGATCTTTCTAAACTGAATTTACTGAAACCAAATCATGCAGGTATCTTCATTTGGTTTCCCAGAAGAATTTCTTCAGTACTGCTATTTCTACAAAGGAATGCATTTATAACCCACTAATGTTTGTATCTGGAGTGATTGCCGAAGAGTGGAACCATATTAGAAAGTAGCATTTATTTGTTTGTTTTAGGTATGTAGATGCTACTTTTTAGTAGTACATCCTCACAAATCACAATACAGGAAAAGTGAAAAGGCAAAGTTCACATTATAGATTAACATATCAGTATCCATACCCTGATGATATGAACAAACTGTTCAGCTGACATATGGAATGAATCAAAGGCAGAGTTGAAGAAGATGATTTTCAAAGTCCATGTAAATGCCAGTGTTGAAAGCATAGGTCAATGGAAAGGAAGTTCCAAAGATTAAGGACTTAATTATTCAGACTGATCCATCTTTTGACTGCAGTGTCTTTAAAATAAATCTTTAAAAAGAATAATTTGTGAGTTTGATGCAAAGGCTTCCTCATAAACAAACTGTAATTTTATACACCTTTTGCACCCAACAAAAAAATAGGTAGCAAGATAAATAAGGTTGCCTGGTCAGAATCGCTCAGGTCCTGAGATTTCAGGGCCAAAACTTGAAACCAAGGAACAGCCCCTGCTGTCATAGAAGTGGGTACCAGGAACAGCATTATACATGTTACATGAAGAATCAACCACAATTGCTTGTTCCAATGAAAACTTCAGGACTAACAAATGAGAAAATATTTCTTTGCTTTGAAATTAATTTTTCTAAGTTCTGCTTTGAACAAAAAGAAAAATCAGAATTTCTGTTTAAATTCTCTAGTTGTTGTTTACCTCAGGGTGGAGAAACTGTGCTCTTTCAGGCATTTTTGGACAACTCCCATAGTTTATTGGTTAGACTGGTTAGGTCTGATGGAAGACCCCAGTTGCTCATCCCAAATATACACAAATACAGATTGAACATAGTGGGTGCACAGTTAAACACTCCACAACTTCAATTTCCCATAGCAGATCTATAGGGAGAAGGATATTCAGTGAAAAGGAGAACAGGACTCCTACACATTTAAATAGTGTGCAGAACAGGGGATTTCACATACAATACCTGCTGAAATCCCTTCTTCTCCAGTTATTAAAGGTTCAAGCAAGAGTGACCCCTATGTTAGACAAAGTGGCAGATCCTGAAACAATTCCTGCAAGGCAGGGAGGCAGCAGTGTGCTCTCCCAAGAGCAGAATTATGAAGAGTAATGCCCTGAAACCCTATACAATCTTGCTATACTCAGAGATGGAATATGATATGGTTGTACTACTGGCATTAAAGATTTAATTATCACTTGGGTTGGCTTCTTCATGTGGACTAGGGAAGTTGCCATTTTATCTTTAATTCCAGACATCAAAATGTCTTAGGCAAGGAGAGAGATGATGATGATGATGATGATGATGATGATGATGATGATGATGATGATGAT
>NC_056524.1:136861671-136866442 GCF_019175285.1 Sceloporus undulatus | reverse complement strand
ATCTAGGCACATCTAGATATCCTTTCTAGTTACAGTGCTATGATTTCGCTTTAACTTTCATGACTGCATCCAAAAGAATCTTACAATTTGAGGGGTGCTGGGAAAGCAGCCAACAACTGATAACTAGTCTTCAAAATAATGTATTTGCAAACCAACCAAAAGAACACCACACAAAGTTTGTGGAATTAAGGCAAGTCTGGAATGGCAGACTTACAAAGCAAAAGACAGCGTTCCAAAAGCAGGGCCTGTAGTCAGCCCAGGTGCAAATCAAAGGGTAAAACAAACACCATAGTCAAGCAGTCCAAGAAGGTCAAAGACTCTGGCAATACAGAATGGTTACTCTGAAATTCAAAGATTCAATTCAAAAAGTCAAGAAGAAAATCAAGGAACAGGGTGCTTTTGCTAGGGAAATCAGTTAACCTCTGACAAAGGCTCTGGCATCCTTCCCAGGTTTTTATCATTGGCTCTCATAAGTACAGCTGATCTTAAATTACTCAGCATTTCACACAAAGCCTCTAAATCCACCAAAGGCATGTCCTTTCAATTCTCCTCTGTCTGTAGGTCCTCCTCCTCAGTGTCCACATTTCCAGAATATTCTGCTGCCTGGAGGTTTGGCTCCTGATTATCTTCTGGGGCCACAGTCTCTGCTGGTACTGTCAGGGCAGAGCTAGGGCTAGGCTCAGGCTGTGGCTGAAGCTCAAGCTTAGGATCAGAATCCTCTCTTGAGTCCTCAGCCAAGCTGGGCATGACAGCACTAGAGCAGCTGTCTGGCTGGGAATTCTGAATACTTCTCCCTAAACAGCCTATCCCAGGATTCCAATGTAGCTGAAGACTATAATTTTTGAATACGTAAATAATTTTGGAATCCATTTGGCTCACAGCACAGCTCCTCATCCCAAGGACCTCCTCCTTCTATTGCCAATTTTCATTATTTCTTCCTCACCAATATACTAAAGGCTGTTGGACTGTCCCACATTGTTAACACCAAATAGCTTTCTCTTTATATCCACCTGTGTGTGTCTGTGTGTGCACGCACATGCACAGGTGCCTTCAAGATACAGAAGCCAAACCAATATGAAGAAGGAACTAAGACAGAAACGGGAGTAAGGATCTATTACATAAAGGTACCTTATGGAATAGGGATTCAGCTTGTGCTGGATGTGGTTACACTTCTCCTGAATATAACAGCTTGGCTGTATTCCTGGGCTCAACCCTGAGGATGAATTCTGAGGTTTTGTCAGTAGTCAGGAGTGCATGTGCATAGTTAATGCTAATATGCCAGCTTATGCCATTCCTTGAGATATTTAACTTGGGCATGATTGCACCCCTTCAAATATTTAAACAGGGCTATCATATTACCTCCTAACCTCTTCTTTTCCAAGCTATACATCTGCAGATTCATCTGCAGATCCAGGTGGACCATCCACATCACTTGCCAGCCCTTCCCCCTCCTCAGTCCCTACTTTCTGTGCAGTCACTGAAAGAGGGGGGAAAGCCCTCCCTCTGGCCCTGCAGATAGCTTGCTGGGACATCCCAGTGGTGATAGCCCAAAAGTGAGTCTGCAGCATAGACTGGTAGAAGTCCGTGATGACAGTGGCAGCAGCAGCCTCTGCTTATCTGCCTCTCCAATCTCTTGCTCATTCACTCCACTCATATGGTCACTAACCAGCTCCAAGGGCACCTATGGCAGATGCAGCAGTGGCAGCATGTTCACACAGCAGCCCCGTCCTCTTTTCCCTCCCCTGCAGCTGAGCCACAAAAATTATCAGGTCAATATTGACATTTTTTGGCAGCTGTGATGCTTTCTTCATTCATTTTAAATAATAAAAATGAGGTTACAGATTTAACATGAAAATTGTATTACACAATTTGTCCTGAAATAGATCCCGCACATAATATGTGGGCCAACTGTACATCACTTATAAAGAGAAATTTTATCATGTGCAGCCTAATAAAAACAAAGTGCAGATTTCATGAGTACATTAATGTGGTTTTCCATTGATGTTCTGCTGCATGTTCTGATCCCGAACTCTTCGGTTTTCCCTTGTCTTAATAAATTTTACTTCAACTACTCTAATTGGTCTTACTCTCCTAGCTAAGTAACAGAATATAGATTCTGTGGTTCACTCTATGGAATTTCACTTGGTTCACATTGTGAACCTTACTCACTAAAGAGCTGTTTTTCAGGTCAGATCCCTATTGCATTTTCATTAAGTCTAATGTATATTAACTGAGCCAGCATGGCGTAGTGGTTTGAACATTGGACTGTGGCTCTGGAGACCAGAGTTAGATTCCTAGCTCAGCTATGAAACCCAATGGGTGTGTGACCATGGGCAAGTCACAAGCTGTCACCCTCAGAGGAAGGCAATTGCAAACCTCCTCTGATCAAAGCTTGCCAATAAAACCCCATGATAGAGTATCCTTAGGGTAGCAATAAACTGGAAACAACTTGAAGACACACAAAACCATATCAAGTATCATCAACATTAGTTTTTCCAGCACCAATTTTTCTAGTGCCATTTTCTACAAGCATGCATATAAAAATATGAGAGAAACCTAAAGATGGCATACATTATCATTATAACAAGCTTGTAAGGTAAGTCAGACCGAAAACGCCTTGCTCATATTATTCATGGCTGGAAATAATTTCCCTTATTTATCTCCAAAACTGGGATTTCAACTCCAGTATAAAGTTACAGAGTGGGGTTGAGCCTAGCGTGTCAATTGCCTCCTTGACCAAGCTGGCAGGGATAGTCCTAAGCTTGGCACTGGAAAACTTTGGGATATGGTAACCGATTTAGGAGTGCCAGCATAGGGTTGCATGGCTTCCATAGTAACCATGAGATTGTCTCAGGTTGGCATTGGCTCAGCGTGTCATCAATTTCATCTTTGTCATGAAGAGAGTGATATTTAATCTCAAAGTAGGAAGGATATGTCAGAAACCCATTGTTATGGTCAGATCATCCTGTTGATGTTTTGACGTATGGTTTCATTTCCCATGTTGGGGGGAGCAAATGGGATAGTCAGTCCACAGAGGCTAATCGGGTAGATTCCTGAAATTTCTGGATGACTTTTCAGTGGATAGAGCTGGCTATTCTGAATCCTAATTTCACTTTGAAATAGTGAGATGAAGTGGGCTATTAATATGATGATACTTGAGTATATGTAGGCTGTTTGATATCCTATGCTGCATGCACACTGCTATGGCTCAGTGCTATGGAATTCTGAGAATTGTAGTTTATTGTGACACCAGAGCTCTCTGACAGAGAGTCTCCAGTTTCCAGAATTCTACAGCATGGAGCCATGGCAATTCAAATCGTGTCAAACTGCATTATTTCTGCAGTGCACATGCAGCCCTAGTGTTCTAGGAACTTCAGGTTGATGAAACAGGTTAAATGGCAGTGTGAGCTTAGGCAGCAGAAATCTAATCATAAAGTCAACTGCAGGCAAGCCACTGATAGGTTTGTTGCATGAGATATCTACTGATGCATTCTGTGCTGTATTTAACCAGATGTTATACAGTTACCTTCCTGAGAGGAACAAAGTGTTTTAAAATAGTTTCACTTTTCTCACCCTTACATTTTTTTTGTAGTGGGTTGAAGTTTTTTTATTTTGTTTTATGTTTGTCTAAAAAGCTTAACATTTTCTTTTTCTTTTTAAAGTTTTAATTTTGGTCAAGGTTGTAAACAACAGTATTGTTCAGTAGACAAGGCAACACCACAATTTTCCTTAATAATATAGTAAGTTTTAAGCTTTTAATAAAGTTAAATATTACAGAATAAGTTGAATAGTAATATAAGTATAAAATCATAGAGTTCAACCCCCCTGGCAATGCAGCAATCCAACTAAAACACTCTTAGGAGGTTGTCGTCCAAACTCTGTTTAAAGATCTCTCAAGCGGTAGAGTTCAACACCCTGTGAGCCAATCTATTCCCCATTGAACAGCTGTTGCTATTGCGATGTTCTTCCTAGAAATTAAGTAGAATCGTTGTTTTCTTGAAATCTGAATCCATTGGTTTGTATACTAGCCCTTGAAGCAGTAGAAGAAAATCATACCCCACCTTCTTATGATACACTTATTAACTAAACAATTAGTTCATGCAGTTACATGTTTCTTATGGACATAGACATTCCCAGTCCAGATATATTATATTTGCATACATTAATCTTAACCTGTCCCTTCTTATAAGAAGCAATTCTCATACTTTTACAGTACATGGTACTTATAATACATGAAAATGGTACAGTGAGCCTGTGCCATACACGGGCTCACTATTGGCAGCTTTCAGCTTACCCTGAAGCCACTCACCAAAAGGGAGAATGGCTCGTGCGCGTGGCAGCAGCGTGAACACAAGCCCCATTATATCCAATGGGGCTAAAGCATAGATGCTTTTTGCCTTATGCTGGAGGTTCCAGAACAGATCCCCTGCGTAAGGCAAGGTCCCACTGTATATTCTGCACATTTTAATGGTGAGAAACTCCATCTTGCACAGGTCTGTAGCATATAAGCATCATACATTGCAGTATTTGATAGCATTTCAGCTTTTACAATACACTGCATTAATTCATCACACCTGTAATTATCATTACACCTAAAGAGTGCTATATCTATCCTGATGTGTACAACTGGCCAGATTTAAAATTCTATCTTACAAAGTCCTGGACAATCCAAGACTATGAAACCACTGCCTTCTATTTGCCCCATTGGACCCATCAGAGGATACCCTTCTGATACTGCCTAAGATAGCCATTCCCTGATAGCTGAGAATAT
>NC_056524.1:136823429-136851671 GCF_019175285.1 Sceloporus undulatus | reverse complement strand
TTATATGCCGCCCAATCACTGGGAATCCGGGCAGCTTACAACAGAGGGGATAATAGACGGTTCCCTGCCCTCAGGCTTACAATCTAAAAAGACACGACTCAAAAGGAGAAGGGAATGGTGAGGGGGGGAGGGGATCATGTCCAACATTCTTCTCTCCCTCGGAGGCCTGGACCAAGGCAGATGGACTGGAGGGCTCTTCTTCTTCAGCTTAGCCCTGATGGAGCTGGGCCAGACTAATTCTCTCCCTCACAGGCCGAAAAATGACAGTTATGGAGGGAGGAGCTTCTTTCTTCAGCCTAGCCCTGATGGAGCTGGGCCAGACTAATTCTCTCCCAGAATTAGAGAAGGCACCAGATCCTGTGTGATCTTGGAAGCTAAGCAGGTGAGCCATGGTGAATACTTGAATGAGAAACCACCAACAAATACTGGTGCTAAAGGCTGTGTTTCACAGAAAATAACTGGCAAAACCACCTCCGAGTATTATTTTCCTAAGAAAATCCTATGGAATTCATGTGGCCACCATAAAAAAAAAAACAGCCTACTTGAAGGCATGCAGACACACACACACAAACTACCATTGAATACAGTGGAACCTACTTCTAGAGGACAGGTAAAATATATAGATCAAACTGTGCTGTCAATTTATCCTGCAAACTACTTAGCAGAGAGCTTAGCAATCATCAACACTAAAATAAATTTTCGCTTCTGGCAACCTGACTATAAATGGAACTTTTATATATCTTGGAATTTTCAAATCATCTGAGAGTTTCTTGTACATCCCAGATGAGTAAATATGCTTGTGAGTACATTTGCATCATTTCATCTTTATGGTGAAAGACTCAGTCAGATATTCATCTGGATTCAGGGTATGAAAAACAGATGATAGCAAGGTTTTAAGACTAATCTAGTACAGCAAGAGAAAGCAAAGTGGACAATGGTACCTTAGGATCCATATCATCTAAAGCGAATATGTTTGGAGAAAAATAGCTAGAAAGTAATACTTGGATAGCATGTTAAACCACAATAGTATCTTGTGGCCTCCATGTCAGTGAGGTGGCCAGATGCTGCTCCCATTGTGATCACTGCAGGACCACAGCAACCAGACACTGTGGTCCTGGGGCTGGCCACTGCTGCAGTCCCAAATGGGTTGTGGCAAGGAGTGGATAAAACCTGCTCTTTTTGCAGCCAGGTTTGGGCTGTCTTGGGAAGCCCCAGTGTGGCCTTGGCATGGCTTCTGTGTGATTTGGGGGTGTGCATTGTCTATTTTTGGGGGGAGGGGTTCTATCTTTATTGGGCCTGGAAAGCATAGTTTATAAATTCTCTGCTTCGTTGTAAATGAATTACTTGCTGTTTTGTTATGTTTTTGTTTTTTAAAGCTATTTATGAAAAATAAGAAGGAAGAAACACCAGTCATAGTTTCCCAGGATGAAAAATGTAAGGGAGAACTGGACACAATGAGATTACATTGTATTACAGTGTGAATGCCTCTGCAAGGGATGAAAGTGTATTCATCCTAGTTCTGTGTACAAATATTATCATGACATTGGGAACAATGACATAGACAAGGGCAAGAAGGTGCCAAAGGGACCATTTAAGGTGTTTCCTATAAGGTCACCTGTATATTCTTTCTGAATACTTCAGTTCCAGGTTTGAAAGTAGAGAATATTCATTGAAGACAATCAATACAAATATAAAAATATTAAGTTTCTTTTAAATATATATATATATATATATATATATATATATATATATATATGAAGAAATATTCACAGATTTTTGTTGGGTCCATAGTATATGTTGAGTCAGTGAATGTGGCAAGTTTGCTTCTTTCTTACTGATATTACAAATTCCAGGTTATTTAAAGTATACACAAAAAGGCACAAGGTTACATCTTTTCTAGCATTTTATTGTTCACATTCAATTGGAGGCCAAGGAGATTGAAAAAGTCATCTGTGAGTAAGACTTTTAGTTGTTTCATTCCTTTTTAAAAAATGTACTGATCAGGCCCCCTTAAACAAAAATAGGAACAAAATCCTACCATTAAATTGCCTGTGCATCTGGATTAATAATGAAGCTCTGGGACTGCAAACAATATGCATCTCCAAGGTTAAAGGAGAATTGAAATGCTTTTATGCAATATCCCGTTAATGTTTTAGCATTATGTACTAAAATAGAAAAATCATATAATGAAAAAGCTATGGGGCATTATAAGGCTAGACCAAGAAAATTGCTTATAGATGTATTTCTCATCTGTCGTCCATGCAACAGCCAAAAAAGCTATCTGCATTTGGTGTGAATACCCAGTCATCCTTCACAACTTTTCATCTGAATTGAATGTACAGAATTTATTTTAGGATTCCAGAGAACACTCCCTTGAGGAGGTAGAACTTGAGAAAGTGTTTGAGTGGACTAAAGATTCATTCCCTTTTCACACAATCAGAACATCATGAGACACTGAAAGTGCTGACTCTCCATTGTCCCTATCCCTTCAGTCTCTGTTCTATATGACTAAAGGACCAGTTTTATCATGCTCTCTAATTATGTATCTTTTTAATTGTTGTGTGCCTTCAAGTCAATTCTGACTTGTGGTGACCTTAAGACAAACTTATCAAGGGGTTTCTGGGTCCGAGAGTGGGTAACTCACCCAAGCTCACTCACTCGGTTTCCACAGCCAAGCAAGGAACTGAATCCTGCTCTTCAGAGCTGAAGTCCAATGCTCAAATCATGACACCACTCTAGAGCTCTCTTACTTTCTACTCCTGTATAATTGAGTATGAAGAAACTCAATTTAAGAGGTGCAGGTACATGTAGCCATGTTCCATCTTCCAGCTTGTTTTCTGGAATGTATAAATAGCTCTTCATGAAGAACCTTCAAACTCTACAGTTGGAGCACTATGATTCCACTGTAACTGTGATAGCTGTATTCTGCAGAGTTTGTATCTTGGTGAGACAACAATGGAGCTCTTTGACTGAGAAGTCTAAATGCCCCTTCTTAAAAAGCTGGTCCCAGGACTCCACCAGATATTTTCTGCAAAAATTAAAGTGGAATGAAAGTGCTATAAAACTGTACCATGAAAGAGCCATGAAAGATCTGACTTGGAAATAATTAAAGATCTAGTAAGAGATATAGTCAGTTATTTACGAATTTGCTTATCCATGGCTTAAATATATATACACACACACACCTCCATATTTGCGGATTTGATTATTCACATATTTGATTAATATGTTCTCTCTAGGAATATCTAGGTCCTCCAGTGCAAGTCTATGGTTAACTTTGACTAAAAGTTGCCTGAAAGAGATTCCTAGAGAGAATACTGTACTGGGCATTTGTAGCTCCTCCAGTGCTGTTGGTCTGTTGGACATGGACCACAGAGTTGCACTGGAGGACCTAGAGATTCCTAGAGAGGTGTCCTCTCAGGTAAAAACTTGGGGATAACTCAAGATAATCTGATGGAAGGAAGACAATGTCAACATTACACAATATATGAATGTATAAAAATTCATTTCCATTCTTGTGATGATCGTTTATTCAAATAAATAAATAATTTATTTTTATGTGGGCAAAACATTTCTGGAAATGAAATTGGATTTTGTGAATTACAAATATTTTCTTCCTAGCGTAGACAGTTTACAACCTTCTATTACAAATCTGTGCACTGCCATGTTCACTGATATTTAAGGATACTTTCTGAGGGTGCAGAATTGTTAACACTGCAAGTGACACAGCATACGGCAAACAAGATAAACTGCTGTTCTTTAGTATTGTTTAGCTGCCTGCATACAAGTTTTTTACATGAGGTAATGATCTGCTGTAATTGCCCAGCATTCTCTCAAGCTTGCTATATCCTGAAATGTCATTTGACAGGGTTGCAACTGATGTGATTTTCCAAAAGTCTACATTTACTTAAGAGAGGTTGATCAGGCTTCCTTTCCAAAGATACTTTGAAAATCCCCAATGTTGATTTTTTTTTCTCCTAAAATGTAAGAGAAATTTATTATGCAAGATGGAGAAAGGAAACCAACTTGCAAGTGCTATGTAACAATATAGAGCAAGCATTTGTGAATGCAACATTCCTGTGTTCCTCTTGGTGAAAAAATTAGTCTTAACTTTAAAATGCACATTAGCATGTTGTAAGTCTAAAGTGCTCCACTTTGAAAAACAAAATGCCCCAGCAATACGGAGTTGGAAAAATGTGAAGGTTTTTCTTCTCACTTCAGTCAGCTACTTAACATGCTGGCCCTGTAAGAAGAATGTATTTTTCCCCAGCAAAAAGTATCAATATACTCTTTTGCTAACATCAGCTATCACATCCAAACTTGTTTGTGGTTTTTGAAGTTTAAAAATGCAAGAGAAAAACAGCCAGAATGACTGAATCATCTGCTCTTCTGAAATACAATAGGTTTGCACTCACTGTGTAACAAACAAACAAATCTTTGCCAAATATTAAGGTGTATCTTGACACTGGATATCAAAGGTATGTAATGAAACGGAACATTTTCTTTCACAACTTGTCTCTCTGGGCAGTTCAATGCCTCATTCTACATATCATGCAAAACCAGACCACTTCTACCATTAAAACAGAATGAGGAAGATACCTCAGACGACTGATGTGGAGTGTCACAAACATGTTCAGTAATTTATTTTTGTCATTTTTGCCTCTGCATTGTTAAGAGGGGGGATGAAGCAATCACATCTTGTCTTTTCCTTTCTTGTGCTTTGTTTTGTTTGGTTTCAGATGCTAAAAGAGGTTGACTGGTCTTGGTCACTATGCTGACTGGAGTTTAATCTGCACTACAGAAAAAAAAATACAGTTTGACATTACTTTAACTGCCATGGTTCAATGCAATGGAATCCTGAGATTTGTAGTTTGTTGTGGCGCCAGAGCTCTCTGACAGAAAAGGCTAAATATCTGACAAAACTGCAATTCCCACAATTCCATAGGATTGAGCCATGATAGTTAAAGCAGTATCAAACTGCATTATTTCTGCACAGTAGATTAGACCTGGGCTGGAAGAAGGAAGGGGGGTATTTTTTTGCTTCACAACCCCTACAAATAATACGTAGCATGAACAAAATGAGGTAGCAGATTGATCAAGACTTTTTTTGATGTGGAGCAATTTAGAGAGAGGATAAAATTCATTATTTTAATGGTCCCACCTCAAATAATTTCCTTGCATATTTAACAAGCATAATAATAGCAGTATAGGTTTAATGTAGCTCTCTTCATAATGTACTAGCTAAATATATGCATTTATGATGGGGACTGTTAAAATATATCACAGAATTGTTATAGTTTAGAATCCTACCATTGTAACATATATATCTTTTATATTATGTGATGTTCATCATGGTCACCTCCTAGCAGTTATTATTTACTTTAGAACTAATGCATCATATTGGGGTGGGGATTTTTTTGTGGGGGAGGCAATCAATTATTATTCCCTAGTAGCTCTTAAAGTTACTTTTAAGGACATTTTTGGATATTTGAAAGGTGCTTTGAGGAGATAGATTTTAAAGTTTTATGCCATTCTCTTATCATTCCCCCCCCCCAAAGAACAGCAAATAACAAAAACAAAACCAGAAGGTTATGGTAAACAAGCAACATAATGAATCACACAATTAGAGGGTTTTATAAAAAAAAAAAAGAACATTTTTCCATGATAATGACAATAAACTGTTGTTTTGTAGCATAAAGAACAACTTTTTAAAGAAAAACTTCCCATGCTCTAATCGAGTAGCTACCTATTGCTGAGTGAGACTGTTGTGACATGAGCACTGCAATCCTCCAATGTCTTCCCATGATGGTCTAGCAGTATGAGTTAGGTCCTAGACAGAGAAAACATAGGACTTAATCCAGTTTCTAGTTCCAACTAGAGTGTAAATCAATGAAATTTTTATAAACGTTGAGGTTCAACAATTGGATTTCGCAAATGGATTTAGATTTTATAGACCTCCTCAGGCATTATCAATGCAGGTTAAAATACACACACACATACATTTGGAAAGGGAGCCTGCCAGTCCTGTCCTCTATTGCTACTTCTAAAATGGAGAAATTTTCTGTGGAGGACAGGATACAGTCCTCCATCACAGTAGTAGTAATAATAATAATAATAATAATAATAATAATAATAATAAATAGTTTGTTGATATTTCCCACTTCTCCCTGCAGATCGAGGCAGGATTACATCCACTAAAATGAATACAAATACATATACAAATACAATTACAATTTACAATTGATAATATATTAACATGATTAATAAAATTACATAAGAATCAAAACAGCCTAATAATCATAATCTAGGAAGTGGAGCATTTTATTTTAATAGAGCTCTTATACAAAGTCCTAACATCACACATGCTCATGATACACTGTGTGTGCTTCAGCAACGCTTAAGAACTGGGTTCCTGTCTCACAAGCAAAACAATGCTGAGGAAGAAAGGTTAAGACATTCCACCAAAAAATGGATTGCAAGAGTTATGTACCTTCATGAAATCTTTCATTTGTTTAAAACATTCCTAGTCACAAGCAAGCTACCATTCAGTAACTACTACTTCATTAAAACAATTGTGTAGACACTGAGGATTATTTATGACTTTGGGCCACCTACTGTATACAAAGAACTTAGTCCCAATATTATTGTTTTTCCCAGTCAGCAGCAAACATGATGAGGCTATCAATCCATATCAATGTTCCCTCCCTGTGGTATGACTGACCTCCCTGTCATTATGGAAGCCAATGAGGTGTAAAAGCCAGTGTAGTGATGTGTATAGTGAGCCTTTAACACTCACACCCAGTGGATATGCATGTGTAAATTTATAGTGTTTTCCCTCCCTGGCATTATGATTTTCAAACAGATCAAACATGGACAATAAAATCAATAGATATTTAAAATGAAATAAAATCAATAGAACAGTAAAAGGATAAAGCTGTTCCATCAAAATAAACCCAATTCAACCAATTGTGAAAATGTCCCAGAAAACAAGAAGATATGAGGCAGGATGGTGGCCCGAGAAAAAGACAGAAGAGTGAGCAATGGGATCCAAAGACAAAGTACTAGGGATCAAGGAGGAGTGGCCTCTCTTCACCATTCACTAAACTTCAGAAGGAGAGCCATCAAAGAATGGCATTTGATAATGTCTTCCATAAACAAGCAGTTTTGTGTGTGAGAAGGCAGCCTCAAAGTATTAAAAGTAACAACACTTTGAATGATGCCATAGACAGAATAGCAGCCAATACATGTTCCATTCAATCAGTCCCAGAAGAAATCTTCAAAGATATATTATATTTCACAGTAAACTAATCCAGTGAAGATTAAAGCATGGATCATTGCAGCCAGGGTTGTTTTGTCACATCATTGTCAGCTAGTAGAAAACACTTCATGGCACAGCTACCACTTGGCCCTCCAGCAGCAAAGCTACATCTATCAGCATCCTCTGACTCTGAGCCTAGTCCCTTGGAGAGTACAAAACCTCATCCAAAACAAGTTGTACAAAATGTCTTGTCTGTTTACCACTTACCAACAGTTACCTCCATGCTGTGTCAGCATTGAGCTTTTGCTCCCAAATACTGGGATACCATTTTCTACTACTTCACTTGAATCCTATGAAAAGGAGGAGGGTCTCATCAGCATTTTGATGTCTCCTCACGCCAAATCTCTGAATATACTTACCCAGTGCATCATTATTTATGTTAAATAACCTAAAGCCTAGGGCTGTCTGTTTAACATAATGCAATTTGTAGGAATGTTAACATAGCAATGGTCTAAACTCCATGTATGCAATCATGTCTTTCATGGGAAAACAGCAGTTTACAAATGGGATAAATCTTGGAGGCAACATATCATTAATGATACTGCTATGGTTATAATATTAACTACTGTACACTTTTGCTTCACTCAGATTTTCATTTTTCAGCTCTTTCATTCAGTTCATCCTGCATTTTGAGAAGGCTGAAGTTCAGAAAACCTGTATTTGTGTGTATTTTTCTGAACACAGTAATTTTATATCTCATTTTGCTTTACAAAGCTATTTTTATTGACAATATTCATAATATACTACTTTGCTATTTGGCTAATATTTTCAACAATATATTCAGTTTTATATGTTCTTTCCCTAGAACATGAATCATATCGTCACTGAAAAACTCTTTTATAAAATCTGAAGTAGTAGAAATTCAGAAAGATAACTGAATTTCTGTTCAAGTATTGGTTTGAAAGTGCAAAAGCAGAACATGGTTTTCTCTCATCCCTATTTGGCTCTGTCCCAACAAAGTATAAATTATCATCATCAAGTTAACATTTATTGTACTAGCTATACTTAAGTCTCATTGGTGATATGAATCAGCATTGGGTTTGGTGAAATAAACAAAGTTTGTATGTTGAAGAGGCATACATATAGTTTTATATAAGGAAGTATAGTAATAGTGGTATACTGTATATCCATCAGTTGGAGGTGAGAGTCAGTAGTCCAGTTAAGTTTGTTTTGTTATTGTTGTTCATTTATCCTTGTTAAATATATGTATACAATTTGTGGTTGTGTTTAGACTTAATAAAAATGATTTTTATTTTTATTTTATTTTTTTAAAGGAATTATGTCTCACTGGTTTCAGTAGACCATATTACTGTGTAAGAAGAAGCTCAATACTGGGGCAGAATAAACTGGGACATTTATCGTGTACCCACCTTACAGGGAGTAATGTCCACTACATTATATCAGACTTGCGGGGCATGCAATGTGTTAGCAATGGAGTGACCTTACAACTGTAAATCTCCAAGTAGTCAGCCTTGCAGCTGCCTCTTGACAGCTCCAAGGTTCTCGGTGTGGCCTGTGTTACTATCTGCCTAGAAGCTAAATGGTTCTTCTGCTGAATTTCTTGTCAGCTGTGGTGAGCTAGGTAACCTCAGTGTTGAAATGTTAGGGAAGAGAGCAGAGCAAAGTATTTGCTTGTTCAGGCCTGCTGAATCATCCTAGAATGGGTTTCCTACTTAAATGGAAGCACACAACATCTCCACTCCCATACATTAAGCCAGTATTCAGTGGAACAAAACAAAATCTCAAGATCTCAGAGTGTTACACATTTTCTATGTTCCTAGCTGCTAATGCTAATGAACATTGCTGGAAAGGGGTTACAAAAAGGCTCAAGCTAAAGTATGGATATGTTTCCCATGAATGTGACAAGCCACAGCAAATGAGCTGTATAATCCCAGCTGGGTTGTTTAGCTGAGACTTAAATTAGTCCAATACTGGTTAGAATTACAAAACGTTTTTAATCAAAGGTGCCTTATAAAAAAAGAAGGAAGAGGGACCCACAGGACAAATGTGTTTACCACCTACCATGTCAGGCCTTTGCAAAGAGCTGTATCAATCAAACCTTGAGAATACAGTCAACGAAGCTTAAATATGAATATTTTAAACAGATAATATATGGATACTGCCTTGTAATACAAAATAATTGAAATGTTAATCTCTTTGTTAGACCCTTTCATGATATTTAATTCAGTAACATCAATTTGGGGAGCTTTAAAAAGATGAAGTGTAGAACACTTTGGGGTCATGGTTTTATATCCCCCCCAACCGATTTCTTGCAATTTGTATGTGCTTGAAATTTCGTTCGTACATTTTAATCTCCCTCCCTACACCACCCAGGCAGAAAAGTTGTATATCCCAGTTAAGACAGATACATCTGAAGTAATTTTACACTGCCAAATTTAGTCTGCCCACACAGTTAATATTGCACAGTGTATACTCTACATGTTTATTCCAGGATTCCATGCTGGTCCTGTGGCATTGTGCATTTCTGTCGGTATGGAAGGGAAATTATTTTTGCTTTAGCATCACCAAAAAGATAATGGTCAATGCCTGGGGAGGGCAACTGCTATGGGCTGGGGAAATACTGCCACTCCATGAAAAGTCAATTTACACCCCACAAACATCCCAGTGACGTCCTCTGAGGCATGGGGGATACTTTCACGACATTTCTTACTTCTGGCTGTTGAAAGAGGAGATGGATAGGATGTTGAAATTACAGCTGGTTCACTTCTTGTTGTTTTTTTTTAAAGGTCTCCCATGTGTTTGTAATGGCCTAGGGACCCCACAAACATGGTGAAATTGTTCCCACATCCCATAGACAGTGTTTGAGGGCAATTGAGGACAATTGTTTTCAACTTCAATCCAAAACAAACAAATAGATGGAACTGACTGGATCCCTTTAATTTTGATTAAATGACTATTTCTAGCTTAACACCACCAATAGCTTTAAATGGTAGTTCCTTCCCAGAGGCTCATGTAAGCATGGGTAGACATTTTAGTTCAGTTGCTTTCCAGAAAGCGGCATCTTGAGACAGGCCTAGGGAAGAGAAAATGCTCATTCATTTATCTAGGAACATCCACTGATTCTGCCCATACATTGTTCCAGAACTAATATCATAAAAAATCCCTTTCACATTGACTTATACTTTCTTAACAGTTCTTTTCAGTGGACCTGCTTCCTACATTTAGCTGACATGTATCATTGATACTTCCTTTACTTCCAACAGTAAAGCCATCTTCATTATTATTAACCTTTTCCTGAAATGGATAGCCACAGTGGATATCCTCTTTCATTCAAGCAATCCAGCTTACCTTGTACAGTCTAGAACATGCCCTAGAATCTTCTATAACACAAGAGAGTTTATCCATCAGGCTGGTGAATGAAGAGTGGGTTACCTAGCAGTAGACATTGTTAAAGCCAATATTTTAAAAGATAACCCAGCTATGTTCATGTTAGATCCACTTGCACTTAATTCTCTAACGTATGAAGATATCTATTTTTAACAGGCCAAGTTATTTACAGTGTATGATGGTTAAATATATTACTGTTAAATGCCTCCAATGTGAATTATGCTACCTGCTAAGAATGCAAATTACTTCACAGCACTATGCTCAATAAAAAGAACTGAAACGGAAATTAATAATCATCCTAAGGTAGTCATGAGAAGTCAAGTTTCTTGTAAGAAAGAAAAGACAATGAAAATGCAATACATTGTATGCAACTGTATGTAACAAGACTTGAGGTAAGGATTATTCTGTGGAAATACATGGCAGGATGATTAATCCTGTCACATGGGGTATTTTATTTCTTGCTAAAGCTGCATTGCTTGGATAGAAATGCCCATCAGGGTTTTAGAATACATGTCATGTCTATAGAAGAGTTTTGGCCTAAGTATAATGGGCAGCAAAAAGTAGGCTATCACCTGTGTTTGTGGCAGATTCTGGACCTATGGTTTGAGCAACTGTTTCAGTTGTAAGCTTAAGAAACTCTTTCCTAAGGATGGAAAGAATATTCCAAAGTATTTCCCAAAAAGTGGTTGAAAAAATAACTTTCTTGAGGAGAATCCTGGACTGATGAGAATTTTACAGTTGGGGTGTTATTTTTCTCAAAATCTGTATGTGGTATTTTTGCACAGAAAACTGAAAAATTGTTGTTTCCTGCACAGAAAATGCTGTTTTGTGTGAAGAAACCATGTGCCAATAAAACAACGTAAGGGGCTGAACAGACCACCCCTTTCAGTTCTGGATCAGGGCTGCTGCAACTACATGCTGAGGCCCCGATCTGGCATTTCCATGGTGCAAAAAGGAGCTGCAAAAAGCAGCTCCTTTTTATGCCACAGAAAGGCTGCCTTTGGCACCGCCACGGCACCTTCTGGCATTCCTTTTGGAGCTGCGTCATCTGGACATGATGGTCAGGCGCATGGCATGATCCTGGCATCAGGGCAGCAACGGTGTGTGTGTCATGTAGATGTCACACACCTCACTCTGCTCTGAGGTCAGTGCATAACGCCAGTCTGTACAGGCTGTAACTTCCCAACTGCAGTGATATCCATGCAGCTTTTTTGCAGAATAAGCCCTAAACTGTGAAATGTTTCTCATTTGGGCAAGAAAATTGCTAAAATTATTTCTTTCTTCATTTCAGAATGAAATTTGATGACCAGACATGAAATAATGAGGTCAGAGAGAAATCTGGGCTAATCATGGGTCAATTTATTTTATCTAAACTCTTTTTAAATAAATTGAACCTGGGGATGAGCAAATGGGTGAGAATCCGATGTAGGCTCCACTTAGGCCAAGTATCAACCTGTGACCACCTCATCAGCCTTCCCTTGGGTGAAACACCAGACCCTGAAGGCAATCCAGTACCATGGTATGTTCCTCAGCTGGACCCAGAAAGCATCTATATACATATACTCCAATGAAATGTATAGAAAATAAGGCAGATATTTTCCACCCTATCCCCCTTTTGAAAAACAACTCCTTTAGAGGTTGTGAAGTCGAAGGCTTTCATGGCTGGCATCCATAGATTTTTGTGGGTTTTTCGGGCTATGTGGCCATGTTTTAGAAGAGTTTATTCCTGACAGTTCACCAGCATCTGGTGAAACGTCAGGAATAAACTCTTCTAGAACATGGCCACATAGCCTGGAAAACCTTTAGAAGTTATTATTCCAACCTCTGGGTTTAAAAGATTGTATCATTCCCTAAACAACATGGTGGATTTCTGAAAGTACCCTCTTTGTCTGCATGCTCTTTGAAAATGTGATAATAAAATAAACGAGTTATTCCGTAACATGTTTTATCAGCATAACATGGCTATTTACATTTGAAATCTCAGTTACTGTCATGTTATTTTATTGTCAAAACTGTTTCAAATGCTCCCTTTAAAATGCTAATTCTCCTTTGTAACAGTAGGTCTCCTAGAAAAATGTTCACTTAATAATGTAGCCTGTAATTATACATCCCCCTTCCATAGGGAGCCAAAATGAGAGGGTGTATTTTGTCCTCTCTGATATCCCAAGTGCAGGGTTCAGACATCCTTCTTCTGTGTTCTTTTGGCTTTGATGGCCATTCCAAATGTCATTTCACGAGTGGAATTGATGCTCTTCATTTTACCCTCGGCTACACAGAAAGAAATGTCTATCCCTCTGACTAAGTTTAGGGCACTCTATCACTAATGCAGAGAGATCAATCTCCGTGAACGAATTTCAACAACAAAAGAAACTCCAACTTGTCCAAAAGGAGAAAGTTTTAAATTTGTAACACTGAGTGACCTTGGAACAACAAATGGATACATGACATCTATAGGAGTGACACTACAAATATCTAATGAAGTGGGGTGTTTATTATCTTGTTTCAGTCAGTCTAAAGAGTGCCACAACACCAATTACATTCTGCTACTTCAGATTATAGTTACACTAGCTTACTACGCAGCTGTTTTAGGCTTATTTCTTTAGAGTCTAATCTGCATTCCTAAACCACAGTAAATTTAATTAGGACAAAGAAGAAAACAACATGCATATGATATGTTATATATGAACTTTCAAGCATAGCAAAATATTTTTTTTCTGCAGTGCAGCCCTATACGTCTTACTCTCCCTTTGTCCAGTGTGGTTTCCTCCTGAGCAAGTGTGTTTAGGATTGCAGTCTCAATGGATCATACTGAACAACGACAAAGTATGTTGGATACAGATTCTGCGTATTCTCTTGTATTATCTTGTATTCTCTTGTGTTAGTATGCTGTATTCAGTTTTTGGGCATCTTACAGACTACATAATAGATGTAGCTACATAATAGCTAAATGATAGATGGATACAACTAAGAGGCTGTGCAGAGTGTCCCTAAGGGGTAGCCTGGAGCTGCCTCCAGTTATACCAAATAGGGGCCATGTCAGCCAGACGCCACATCCTTGATCTGGCCTTTCCAGGGCACAGAAAGGAGCCACAAAAAGCTGCTATTTTTTGTGCCCTAGAAAGGTCGCAATAGCCATGGCTTTAAGGTGCTCCTTTGGCAGTGCATCATGTGGACACAGTTTCAGAGGATGTGATGTCGTGCGCTGTGTGGAGCAGTGTGCGGCATCACAGCAACATGGAAGAAAAATTAGGGTGTGCGTCATACGGATGCCACACCCCGACTCTGCCCCCAGGCTGTAGAATAAGGATAGAAGCCTAAGGACTCAGGTTTTCCCCAGGCCTCTCCCATATCCTCCAGCCATCTAAGTGACTGCTAGTAAAGGTATTCAACATTTTGAATTTCCTCTACTTTCTCTTATGCAAACCACAACAGAAGCTCTGATGGAGAGCTCACGTTAAGCATGCCGGCATTAGGCTCCTATTTTTGGTGCTTCTGTTCATGAATGTAATTATCTGAAGTATTTGAGATGGGAGCGAAAATCTTAAGTGATAAATATGCTATAACATTGTTAAGGCTACATGGCACCAAAGAAGGCAGAGAGGAGTAATGGGGATTTTGAAAACCCTTTAAGTTTCATGAATGGAATTTGATAATAGATTGAACTTGGTAGCCTCAGGTTTCACCTCAAACAAACAATTAAATCAACTTTATAAAGAATCTTTACAAAAACATGCAGTGGTGACAATTAATATGTAAATTCACCAATGAGAGCAAGCACTATTTCCTATGTATGTCAAACCTCTTCTTTGTATCTTATCCCAAAATTCTAGCTATAGCTTAACAGCAGAAAATGTTGAGATGTTTGAGAAGATGGCTCAGAATGTTTTGTACATGGTTAAAGTAACTTGAAATCCCCATGAACTTACAACATTTTTTTTATATCTAAGCAAACTTTCTTCAACAGGGCTCTATGTTATTTAGGCTTTATGATCACTTTGCACAATTTCTCCTTTTCCTCTCTCTCTGCCTCTTACCCAATATCCCACCTTTGCAGTTCATTGAAGGTAGGATGCTTCTCCTGATCTCAGAATGCAATTTTCACCCACAATTATTTTTTTTCTGGTGTCACTAAAAGAGAGGAAGGGGTTATGAGCTCATGGTATGTATTTTCATTTAGGATTGGAACTGGTGCTGGAGTCATTATGCTGCTTATTAGTTTTTGCTTAATTAAGAACTACTTTCTGTGCAGGAACTGTTGAAACATGTGAAAGAACATCAGCCTTGAGCATTACAATACATTGCCTAAAATGGGGTGGGATTCATGTGGCCCTCCAGATATTGTTAGGCTGTAACTCCCAGCAGCCCTAATAGTCAGCATAACCAGTGGTAAGCAATACTGTCAAGCTTTATTCTACCAACATCTTCAGGGCCACATGATGATGATGATGATGATGATGATGATGATGATGATGATAAATATTTATTTATATCCCGTCTCTTCCATTTTGAGGATCAAGGTGGGTAACAGCAAAGTTTATAAAATATACAACAATAAAAACAACAAGCCCCACAAGACCCCAGCCCAACCCTCCCTCCCAAGTATAAAATTAAACAATAAAGCATTGTTAAAAATACATAACGATATGACAAAGTTACTAGACAAACCACAAATAAGAAAAATAATAAAAGGAAGGGGATTCAGTTGGTTCTGGACATTATCAATCGGGGAAGGCCTGTTGGAAGAGAAAGGTTTTTGTCACCTTTTCGAAAGCCTCAAGAGAGGATAATTGGCTAATCTCTTCCGACAGGTCATTCCACGTTTTTGGAGCAGTGACAGAGAAGGACCTCTGGGAGGTCACCGCCAATCTGGTCTTTCTAGATTGTAAGAGGTTTTTCCTGAAGGATCAGAGTGTACGGGAAGGACTGTATGGGAGGAGGTGTTCCTTCAAGTAGACTGGATCCAGGCCATGTAGGGGATTATAGGTGATAACCAACACCTTGTACTGTGCCCGGAAGCTAATAGGCAGCCAATGTAGTGATTTTAAAATAGGTGTAATATGGTCGAACTTTGATTTTCTGGCGACCAGTCTGGCTGCCATGTTTTGTATCAATTGAAGCTTCCAGATGTGGCACAAAAGTTGCCTCACGTAGAGCGCATTGCAGAAATCAAGGCGAGAGGTTACTAGAGCATGTACAACCGTTTCTAGGTCCCGCTGCTCCAGGTAGGGGCGCAACTGGCATATCAGCCAAAGCTGATAACAGGCACTCCTGTCTGTCGCATCAATCTGAGAAGACAGTTGAAGCGACGAATCCAGGAGCACCCCCAAGCTGCGGACGCAGTCTTTCAGGGGAAGTGTAACCCCATCGAGAACTGGCAAACTTATCTCCATACCCAGATTGGGGCTACCTATCACGAGTACCTCCGTTTTATTTGGATTCAGTTTAAGTCTATTTTCCCTCATCCCATCTATTACCGACCTCAGGCATTCATTCAGGGGAGAGATGCCCTCCTTGGTCACTGAAACAGTCCGAGACATAGAGAAATATATTTGGGTGTCATCAGTGTACTAATAACACCCTGCCCCATGTCTCCAGATGATCTCACCCAGTGGCTTCATGTAAATGTTTAAACAGCATGGGGGACAGAATGGCGCCCTGAGGGACACCACATGTCAGCTCTCTCATAGAGGAGCAGCTGTCCCCTAGCATCACCATCTGGAACCTGCCCAAGAGATTCTAATGTGTAGCTTGCAACATCCTCTTCAGCCACAGCCAGGTACCTCTGTCATCTCCCACATGTGTCTCTGTGTGTGTTTGAGTGTTTGTGAGAAAGGAAGTACCTCTTATTTCCCACATCATCCAAAAGGTCTACATTACTGATTCTGGGAACATTGTCTAAGTAATTTATTCCTGTATGCTTCTTGTATAAAGATGCATTACTGGAAGTTATAAGCTGGTATGCTGGGGAGGGAGGGGGGAGGGTGTTTGTAGGTCCAATAACAGTGATGCTTTATTGCTCTTATTTAATTTCTTACGATTAGTTGCATATTCCACACTGACTAAGACTGATGAGAGGTGGGATGCAACAAGGAATACAAGACAGCATTGTTAAGCATTTGGTGTTATTATTATTTAGATTTCAGGCATGACTTGTGTCAGTGCTCCATATTAATAAAATGTTTTGCTTCAATTAGCATCCTCCCCAATTCCCTTTTACCATGTTTAACATTCTCCCTCAGCCTTTCACATAAACCAGGCATGTGAACCACAAGTTGCTGAAAGTTCATCTTACACAACACAAGATGAGTTCTGAAACTGCATACAGAGCTTGCAGTATGTCTACAGTTGTGATTAAAAACAAAAGCCAAAAGCCAGAACATTACAGGGAAAGCATCTCTAATAAGTCTCACATTGTTGAATGGGTTGTAGGGATATTCACCAACCACAAGAGTTAATTCTGGGCTTGATTCAATCGTTCAGAAAACACTTCATTTTGGCTTGGACCGATTTGGAGGCTGCCTGATTCAACTCGAGTAAAAATAGAAATCTTGATTTGAAAAACTAAATCAACATGATACCTATTGACTATTGTTGGACATCACTTCTTCGTTCATTGCCAGAACTAGATTAAATTTTAAGGCATAGATATTCTATCTGAAGTTTAGTCAGATAGTCATGGAAGTGTTTATGCCCTGCACTTTAGACTCAGATTTGCTGATAACTTTCTTTTTGAATAATTTGTGACAGAAAATGCATACTGTTTGCAATTATGCATGACCCTTGTGAGAGAGCCAAGCATGTCAGATTTCAAAATAATAGGTGCAGAGAGTTTTATGTAATACAGTTTGGGTTGTTGTTTTTTTTCAAAAGAAGCATACAGAAGATAACATACAGAATACAGTGGACCCTTGTTAAGAAACCTAGAAAAAAATCAGTATGATGGTACAACATTTTTACTAGCATTTCACTTTGGAGACAAGTGATAACCCCATCCCCATGCATATGACAATGACAAAAAGCATAAAGATTTTCCGAGGTAACAAATCTGACACTAGGTGCAGAAAGTAAAGGTGTTAACAATGAATTAAATTCTGTTTAAGACTTTTGCTTGTTATCTAACAAATTGGCACAATTATCATAGAAAGATCAATTTGACAAGGATAGATTAAGATTGTAAAATATACAGTGGCAAAGACAGAAGAACATGAACATCTAGCAAACAGCCAAAGGTATAAGCTTCCAGGCCTCACATACTCCTTCAGAACACAATATTCCTGCTCTTATAAAAGATCACTGAACACTGGGCCATTCAATTTACTGCTTTAACATCTCTCCTACATTCTACTAGATTTGGTGTCTTGATTAAACCATTTGCTGTTATTAAAATCTAAAACTCTCAGTCACGAAATTCCATCTTCTCTTCTCCTTTTCTACTTTCTGTACCCCTTCATTTTCCATATAGAATGAACCTGGGGGGAAATTTTGAAGACTCTGGCTGGCCATTTCCTCTGGATCTCAAGGCAGAGAGGAATTTCAGGGCAAGAGCACAGGTGGCAAAATTGCAAAACTAGTGTCTACTTCATGTGTCTTTAACAGCAGTCTACTGTTCAGATACTTTATAACTTGCTCGTTGACTACAGGCCCTAAATAAATTAAAATACAGTTAAAATGTTATAATCAAGACTACTACTATTAGCATAATAATAATAATAATAGCAAGAACAACAATCCCAGAATTAAAGTGAATATAAAGAATTAAAAGTGGCTTCTATAGACAAAAAAAGTGTCAGACATGGAACAAGCACATAAAATATGTTTCTAGCTGATTGCAGTGGTTTAAGATGGCTTTATCTCTGAGGTTTTCTATTTTAGATTTAACTGTTTGCTTTTTTAGTTAATGGAATATTACCAGTCTTTTTCTCTTTAAAGCCATGCAATCCTCACTGGGTACTATTTTCACAGTGGAAAGAGTCATACACACAACAAAAGAACTAGAATAAAGTCATACGGTCACCAAAAGAAGGAGGAATAGTGTGAACACTGAACTGAGATTTTAAAAGAAAATCATGCTAGAAGGTTATAAAAATGCATTGCAAAGGACAATGAGGGTATGGCAGTAGAGCAGGGTAAGGAATCTCCACCCCCAAAGCCTCACTTTCTCAAAGCCCCCTTCTCTTCTAATTCTACAAAGCCCACTGACCTGTCCCAAAACCACTGCTGTAAACTGTGTGCACATGTGGTGATTTGCCTTCCATCCAAAACATAACCACCTCAAAAGTCTTTTTGTCAGCAGAAAATTGGCCAAAATGGCCATGAGAGTGACAACATTAAACTGTCAGTGGCCATAATGTGAGGGTGTTGTCTGTCTATATCCCAACCTGCAGAGTTGCCCACCCTTGTGATAGAGGCATGGGGACATAGTTAACCAAAATAGGAGAACACAGAGAAGGTAGGGAAAACTGTGGCTTAAAACAGGATTAGGGCTATATTGAACTGGAGGGAAGGTGTCCTTGATTAAATAAACAACACAGACCCACTCAGCAATTAAAGCATTAATTGATTATCAGAATGATTAATCATTTAGTACCTTCAACTCTGCTTAATGAGAGTGTGATGAAGGACAAGATATTTCCAGAAACTAGTACATGACTATAAATTAGAATACCAACAAGATCTTTATCAGTTTAATTCCAAGAATTTTTAGGGGGTGAGGATGGAAAGTAACTATTGGCTTGTGTACCTGAAAACACAACATACCTTACTGCTATAGAAGTAAGAGGACAAGATGGCAAAGTTGGATAACTCCGTGCATTCCTACTTGAGCACAGGTCCTGCTGAAATCCATAAAAGTGGTTTACAGTTAAACATCCATGTGTCTATCCAGATATTGCTTGAACTGCAAATCCCAGCAGCTCTAGTGAGGCCAAGAGCCAATGGTGAAGAATACTTGGGCATGTAAAACAATGTCTGGAGAACCTCATGATTCCCATCCCTGCTTTAGTTGAAGCATAAAAGCTCTCAGGGAACATGGTCATACAGTGCACCTGCATCATACGCGGGCATGCCATACGTGGGTGGCTTCCAGCATATGCTGGAAGTCATGCCAGAAAGACACCTCCCGTGCCCAGAAGAAGCAATAGGGCACACAGTGGGTATGAGCCTCATTAGTTATAATGGGGCTTAAGTATATGCACTTTTCCCTTTACATGGTGGGATCCAGAGTGGATCCTCCCATAAGAGAAGGGCCAACTGTACATCATAATTTTTTATGAGAGGTATATTTAAGGTTCATTAATTGTCTTCAACACATCACCACATCAGCCTTCTTGCTAGTTAAGGGAATCTTCAGAGACACTCTTGTCTCCTGAGATGATGCAGTTGGTTTCCTGTGAAAGAACTCTTGTTTCCCGAGGTGTGCAGCAGGTTGCCTGTGAAAGAACTTTTCCTGTTCAAACATGGGACTTCCTCCTGACATATTCAGCCTTGTGCTTTCTTCTCCTTCTTTTAAGTCAACCATGTTCCATAAAGGGCTTTAACAGTGTCTTATAATATTTTGTCCTGTTAAAACTGATGCTTGCTACTTTGTTATTTTGTTTCATTTTGATTTTAAAAAAAAAACACCAACATTTTTTAAAATAAAAACAACATCCCAGATTGCTTGTTGCTTTACTGTTATCATTATTTTACTGTGTTCTGTTGTATTATTTCTCTTGTCTTGTAAGCTATTTTTAAGGCATTTGCAAAACACAGGATATAAACACCGTACATTAATTGATAGAATAATGGTTCCGGCATGAAATAAAATGTGTCCTTTCCCCATTCTATTCCCTTTCCGCTGTCTTTCATTCTGTGCCGGGATTCTAAAAGCCTCATGCAATGAGGCCCAAAGTTTAAAATGATACACCTGAGTTTTATTGAAATCAACATCAGGTTCACTGCTACCATTATTTCTCCTACTAATCCTTTTTTTTAAAAAAAAAATCTGGCAAATGGGAAAAATCTATTTTTTAGAACAGAATTTTGGCAATTCTCTTGGATGAAAAGTCCAACTGGGCCATTTTTGTTTTGTTGTTTGGCAACATATGTTTATAGAGCATATACAACTAACTGCAGGTCCCTGGGGAATGTACATGTAGTGGCAAGCAATCCTGGATTTGTGTAATGACACCAAATAAAATACTAAAGGGTCAGGATTCATTGAAGTGATTATTTTGTCTTGTTTTCTATAGGAATAACCCTCTCTCTCTACTCCTGCCTTCCCATTTTAGATATCACTATGAAGGTATCTTTTTCCTCCTTTTTAAAAATTTCCACTTGATCCAAAGTATCTTCAAAGAAAGAGTAAAGAAATGTTTGTGCTGTGTTCCACTGGAAAGTCATAGGCACCCATTTTTTGTGACCCGCCTTGGACATTAAGGCCCTGGTTGGCTAGGATCTGAGACATAGCTGTAGCTAGCGATGAATGTTTGCCTTTGTCTCTATTATAGACATTTTTGCCTTCATCCTGTATACTCATTTTTAGTTAACTGTATATTTGGGCCCAATCTTCAACTTTGGCTAATCTTCAAAAGTCAATCTGTAATTGTCATAAATTTAATTCAGAAACTGATGACAGAATCTCAAAAAACTGCCCCAGGAATCTTCTTCATCCTTCATGAAACTGTGTAATTGGATAAGTCAGGTTTTTTCTTCCTCTCTCTCCTGTGATCTCAGTATATGTGATACATTTAAGTTTCTACCCTCATTCCACCTCTTAAAAATAGATGGATGTGACTTCTGAGACCCTTCCTGCTTTAAAACAAGTATACTTTAGAAGTATAGCTTTAAAGAAACCAAAATGTGCTTTAAAAAAATAACCCCTTTTGTGACTTTGAATCCAGTCTTGTGATTGTAGAGAGGTAGGACTGTACATTTCTTATCCTGGCAGGAATGGGGGACAAAGGAATGAAGAGATAATGTTGGTGACATTTAAGGACAGAGTAGTATGAAGAAGAGCTATGGAAATGACTGCAATGATTTCAAAATATTACCAAATAAGAGACTGAGGCTCTGTCTGCATGGTCAAAAAGCCTGTTCCCCCTGTGTTATGGCATTGTTCCATTCAGATGATGCATGTCCCAAACTGTGGTTCTGATGCTGTAGGAAGGTGTACCAATATTAGTTGTACAAAACAAAAACAGGATGAATTGAAAAGACTGAACTATCAACAGTTTTCATTTTTTAAAAATAACTTCATAACTTTATAAGTGCCTGGTGCATAGCATCTTGGAATTACCTGTTACCAGCATTGGTGCCTTAAAATCCTAAATGTGTATGACTTTTCTTCTGATGACCCTATGCAGAGAGCCTGATGGGATACCTGACGTAGAATTCTCCATCACTGCAAGACGGACAGGTCATGTAGGCTATTGAAACATAGATCAAAGAGGCCCAGATAGGAGTTGCCAACAGAAAAGAGTCATTTACACCTTTGAGGCAGATTTATGGCCAGGATGCCTTGCCAGGCCAGAACCATTCTCACCTTGAAGACTTCTATAGATCAAGCAATCTTTAATATGTAGATTTGGCTTTGCCATATTTGTGGAAACAACTCTTCGCCTGAGGCAAGATTTTGCCTATTTAAGGTCCCTCAAATCTTTTGTCTATGTTCCATGTTAGAATTCAGACAGGCTTCATGTCAGTCTGAGTTCTGATATAGTTCCAATCCACTCCCCCTCCTTCCTTCCCCTCCGTGTTGCTGAGTCTTCATCAATCTGGACCTGGAGCACTGCCAATACAGGTGAATATAACCATTAGAGAGCCTCATGTTATCTATCCAACGCTAACTTACTATATTCCTGAGTTCTTGGATGATTGTGTGAGTGTATGATTGTCTTATGTGTGAATGAATAATAAACAGTATTCAGTTTTCATAAAACTTGTCTCTGTTGACCTATTTACCTTGGCTACCTTCGTATACATAGGATAGAGACCGCTCCTCTGTTTGAGCTAATGATAGATTCCCCAGACCAAGGTCTCCTTATTTACATACCTAACTGACATGTATCTGAGTTAATTTCTCCTTTAGGGTTCACAATCTTATGCAAAGGTGTGGCTCTCACCCTCCCCACAGAAAGTTATGGTGGCAGTTAGTTTTCTGAACAAAAGTCATTGAGAGAGCACTGACAATATGTGTGTATGGGGGGACCCCCCAATCTCAATTCAGATTCAGGGACTGCAGCAGACTGCATTTGTATTGATCCAAATCTGGTTCAAAATCAAATCTGTGTGAATCAGGGAGGCTGTGTATGCCCATAGTTTCTAATCCAGGCAAACGCAACACAACCTGAATGAGCACTGGTATCAAGGAAGAGAAAAACCAATGGAATAAAAAACTGGGGAGGGACAAGAGGGGTACTACTAAGGTTGGTTTAATGGTTTTTTTGACCAGGAAAAGCTGGCAGTTTCACTAGTCTATAATGGAGAGGGGAGTGTGTCTGTCTATCTACTTCCACCATGGCTCAAAAACTGTGAAATTTAAAACTTAGGCCAGATTAATTATTGTCATAATCATTATTTATATCTCTTGGAGACTCACAATTGTGTTGATGACTGAAGGTAGTGTCCAACACTATCTTGCACTTCTTTCCCTCAAGGACCATCTAGTTGACCTTGTACTTATCTTCAGATCAAGACTCCTTGGGGGTAATAGATGTATCATGTAAAAGGCACCCTTCATGATGAGGAGTCCTATCAAAGTGTCTGAAGATGAGACCAGTGAAGGACTTCAGAAGTTTTACCGTTTTTATTTGTAAGAAAGAAGGTTGTTTGAAGCACCTTCTATAATCTGGCTGTCCCAAACAGGATATCTGTATGTGGAGAGACAAAGGATGGAAATAATATTGGGAAATGGTTGAGAAATGGTTGAAAAACGTGTTTCTCAAATGTCAGGAAACCTGACAAGAAGAATTTTGGACTGATTAGAATATTTGTTGTTTAGAAGGGAACATTTTTCTGTGCAAAATTTTCATATGTCTTCTTCACAGGAAATAGTATTTTCTGTGCACAAAACAAAGCAAAATAAAACATTAAGCTGCTTTCCATGCAAAAAATGATGCTTTCTATGCAAAAATGTGCAAATTTCATGCAGAAAAGTTGCTATTTAAAGTACTTTCAGCATTAAAAACATCATTTTCTTTATAGAAAATAATATTTTCTGTGCAGAAAGTGCAGTTTCATGCAAAGAAAATGTTGTTTTCTGTGCAAAAAAAATAAAATCTGTTTGCACACTTTCTGCAGAATAAGTCCAAAATTGCAGTTTCCAAAGTCTTTATGGCAGCATGAAGCAAACTGCTCAAATTAATTACTGCTTCCTTTAAGGACAAAATTAGCAAAGAATTACATCCAAATAAAAAAGTTTGAATAAAAGAAGGTTAAGAGGTGATATGATAGCCCTGTTTAAATATTTGAAAGGATGTCATATTGAGGAGGGAGCAAGCTTGTTTTCTGCTGCTCCAGAGAACAGGACCCGGAACAATGGATGCAAGCTACAGGAAAAGAGATTCCACCTGAACATTAGGAGGAACTTCCTGACAGTAAGGGCTGTTCGACAGTGGAACACACTCCCTCGGAGTGTAGTGGAGTCTTCTTCCTTGGAGGTCTTTAAACAGAGGCTGGATGGCCATCTGTCAGGGATGCTTTGATTTGGATTTCCTGCATGGCAGGGGGTTGGACTGGATGACCCTAGTGGTCTCTTCCAACTCTATGATTCTATGATTCTATACATACCAGGAAGGATGAAAAGCAAGAAGAAGAGATGGATGAGGAAGGGAAAGAGTTGAGAGAATTGCCAGTATTAGCCCATTGTGGGTGCTAGTTGTACAGACAACTCATCCTCCCCATGGATTAGGAAGCCCCAGTGTTAAGCCAGGGTTTCCCATAGTATATCCATAGCCTAAAAGGTTTATCTTGTGAAAGTGGGTACTTCTATTATCTATGATAACAACAAAAGGTTCTCCTTTCTCTCTCTCCTTCTGCTACAGCACCAAAACCATGAAGTCTAAACATGAGAATCTTGGCATGGATGTTATCAGGGACATCCTTTTATTTGCTCTTCTAACCTCATCCACAAATTTTGATCAGTTTAAATATATAACATTTTGTTCATTATAAAGAAGGAAAAGTTGTACTTGTTGTTTAAATAAAATTAAGATTGTTTAGAAAGGTAGATATAAGTTGAAAAATTCTCTAATGCCTGTAAAATGTTTCCTTAAGTTCCCTTAATAAGTAACTCATGAAATCAGATACAAAACATTATTTATTATGTCAATAACATATCTTTGTCCCTAGTCATGTTGTTACTTTTGAAATATAACTTTGTTAACAGCCTTTTTTGCCAAAAAAAGTGTAACTAGTCTGGGGAATTACATTGTTCATAAATTGTTATGTCCAAACATTAACACAGATATTCTGTCATTTTATTTTTCTCTGAAGTGAAGTTGTCAAATAAATAAAGACAGTCTTTTCTTTTCTTTTCTTCTTCTTTTTTTTACAATATTTATATTTGTGTCTGCCTAGGCTTCAGAAAGAAGAAAGTATGAAACAAAATAAATATAAAATATTATGGCAGGAGCTATACTGTTTGGGTCTTCATGTGGTAAAGTTTGCCACACACTCTTTCTGCATCAGAGCTGCATCCCCAACAGCTGCCCTAGGCATAGGTCCACAGGATAGTAAGAGGAATGGTTAAAAGAAGTCTCATGCTTATCAGTCATTTGACTTATTGAAAATGTTTTGTTTGATTTGTTTCAGATGCAGTATATTCTGTGTTGAGAAATTGTGTTGGGCTCTGAGGACACAGCATGGTGTTCCTGGCAGCCCACCAAGCCAGGAAGAGCCATTTTGGAAGCCAACTGGGGCTGCCAGATAAGGCTACTGTTGAATGGAAAGCAAAATGTGGCCTATGGTGCCACAGGCTCCTGCCTATGCTGTTTGATGAAAGCCAGGTTCTGCCCTTCATGTGTTGGTTATACATTTGGGGGGCAATGATTTAGGTTTGTTAAAGGGCAAGGCCCTGGTTCTGCAGGCCATCCATGATGTGAGATACATGAGAAGTGGCCTTTTGTTACACTCTTATGGTCAGTGATGTTGCTGTGCCAAGTTTGGAGCTGTAGGGGGGATCCTCTCTCTTCAATAGAGCCTGCAGAAGGGCCAACAATGAGTTGGGAGAACTAGGTTTTTACTTAGCACATGGTGATATTGTGCTGCTCAAGTCTGAGCTCTACAGGTTGGACGGTATCCACCTTTCCAAAGAGGGGAATCAGCTGGTTCAAAGAGCTGGTGCCAGGCTGTTAACAGGGGCAGATTACTGAGACCATACAATGCCCTTGTTGAAACAGCTTCATTGACTGCCAGTTTGTTTCTGGGCACAATTCAAGGTACTGCTTATTACCTAAATCCCTACATGGCTCAGGTCCATGCTGTTTGGCAGACCGTTTCTCCTGGTATGAATCTGCCCAGACTCTGAGATCCTCTGGAGAAGCCCTTCTCTCCATCCCAAAACCATCACAAACATGGTTGGTGGGGACGCAAGAGAGGGCCTTCACGGTGGCTGCCCCTAGACTCTGGAACTCCCTGCCCAGGGAGATCAGAATGGCTCCCTCCTTGAAGGCCTTCTGCCGGCAGGTTAAGAACTACCTGTTCACACAGGCTTTTAAGGAATTGCTATAAGACAGGCTGGGATATTGGACCATTTTAAAAATTTGATACAGGTTTTTTCTCTATATATAGTTTTATCTTTTAAAAATACTGTATTTTTTATTCTTTTAATAACTATCTGTTTTAATACCATAATAATTTAATTCCCTTTTAACTTACTTTTTAAAAATGTTTTTAATTGTATTGTTTTTAATGCTGTGAAACCATTCTGAGTCCCAGTCCTGGGAAAGGAGCGGGAAACAAATAAATATAATAAATAAATATAAATAAACTCACAACCTTATGGTTTTGAGTGAGTGGATGCAGAATAGGCATTTAACCACTGTGCCACCAGGGCTCCTGGTGTGCATTGGATGGTCTAGCTGTGCATTGGATTATGATGTGAATGTTGATACTATTAAAGTCTGTGTTTTGTTTCAGCTACTGAAGGCACTATTTATGTGCTATATAGGGAATGTAGAGACTGGTGTGTTTATGGATTAGTGTACTTAGGGCAGATAGAAGGGAAGATGTGAAGCAGGTTTATCAGCATTTTTGAATTCGTGTTGGATGTAATTTGTGAAGAAGGAAGCAGTCCTGTTTGGAGAAATTAGTTTAAAATGTCACCTTTTAAACTGGCAGTTTTAATGGGGAGCAAGTGAGCACCTTTTCATTGGTTGAAATGCTAAATTCATTCTTTGATGCTTCACTTGGCATGAATATCCCCCCAAAGGTTAAATAAATTTATTAATACTGGCATGTAACAAGATAGATCAGATCAACCAGAAAATTTAAAACTGAAGTCTTTTTTATTTCAGTCTCACCTCCAGTAATTATGGCAGTCAAGAAAAAGATTCATAAATGTGGAAAAGTCCTCTTTCATGAGAGAGGGGTAGAAATCTATTGATGTGTTTTTAATTATTTTAAGAGTGACTTTATGGGTGAGACATTTCCAAGACCCTCTATCCTCTGCTGCTCTACTTAGATCCTGCAGATTTGGGCCCATGACTTCCTTGATTGAATCTATACATCTGGTATGCAATTTTTCTCTCTTTCTACTAACTTATACCTTTCCTAGCATTACTGTCTTTTCTAATGAGTTGTGCCTCCTCATGATGTGGCCAAAGTACCACATCATTGTCTTAGCTTCCAGGAACATTTCAGGCTTGATCTGGTCTAGGTTTCATTTGTCTGTCGTTTTCGCTGTCCATGGTATCCTCAGCACTCTTCTTGAGCATCACTTCTGAAATGAATTAATTTTCTTCTTGTCCATTTTCCTCATTATCCAGCTCTCACGTATGTACATGGTGCCTCCTCCAATAAAATGTTGCCAGCGTGAGGTGTTCTAATACACTTTCAGTGCAAACATTGCAAATATTAAATGCTAAATATTCACAAACTAACTGACATCCCTATATGACACTGGACTGTATTTAATATATGGCAGTGTGTGATTGTTGTAATGGAATGGTGTCAGGTATTTGACTGTGTTGTAGTTGTCACTATCTTAAACAGTGAGACATTCCAGGACAGTGTTATTTATTAATCCTACATGGGAGTACAATAGAAATTTCTACTGTCATAGTTGTTTTTTCTTTATTTACAAATGGTCAACTTACTGGAAGCTTCTGGAACCCAGACACTCTATAAAAACTAACTTCCCTTCCACAAAAAGCAAGTCATTCATCCGTCCAATTTCAGTTGATTCCAAGTTTCAGTTTAATCAGATGGACATCCAAAGAATCTATTCAATGCAAGAGTTTCTTCCCCATTTATTAGAACATTTGAAGAAAGACCAGATGTACACAGATGAATCCACTATAGATGTTCAAATGGACATGTGTAGCAAAATAATAATAATAATAATAATAATAATAATAATAATAATAATAATAATAATA
>NC_056524.1:136790795-136823419 GCF_019175285.1 Sceloporus undulatus | reverse complement strand
GAGGGGAATAATTTATTTCTGTTGCATCTTACCACAATTTCTCTATCCCACACCTTCCAGAAACAATGGTGATTTGTGATCAGGAATTACCCCTTTATGAGCCTTCAACCAGATTTGTACACCCAAATTAATATGGTTCATAAAGATGTACATTTTAAAAATGCAGATGAAAAATACGCATATACTCAAAATGTAAATAAGTGTGTGATATTCAGTAAGAAAGAAATGTATACATTTCCATAATGCACAAAAAATGTGTTCATTAAGAAAAATGTGCAGGAATATATGTATGCATTTCCTCACAATACAGTGTACACCTGAATCAGAATAAAACTGGTGTGTACATCAGTCTTAATGATACTGAGTTTGAACATTCATAGAATAATAGAAGAGATGGAGCTTCCTACCAAGATGATGACCCCAATGTATATTCTCTGTCCATTTCAGTAACACTTGGAAAGGCTTCTATTTCTGCTCTATGACAAACCTTTCCATATGAGGGCAGCTATTTATCCTTCCTTTCAGTGGGATATGATGCATTCACCATTGTGGATGAAGTTTATAACCCCATCTAGGCTAACAAGGGTGAACGTTCTACAGGCCATTTGGTTCCACAGACTGGGAGGACTGGATCCTTTTGATCCCAGAAAGGATCAGAATATCCACAATGGATGTTGTGCTGAGAATCTGGGTCTCAAGCAGTGTGCAGTCATAAACCCTGCAATTTTGAACATGGGTGTTCCATTTGTGGTTTGTACTCAAACATACTGCTGTTTGCATTTTGATTTGTGAATCCCTTTATGAAGCTCTGCTTTTCCAGGCAGCAGCTTTGACTGTCTTTGGGGGGGGGGCATTACGGGTTAGTGAGCTGGTGGTGGCTTCTAAGAGGGACAGGTCAGATAGGGTGTTGTACTTCAAGGTTGTATTATTTTCTCACCAAGGGATCTGTCTTACCATTGGATTCTCCAAATTGGATCAGTTTGGCATAAGTGCCAAGTTACAATTGCAACCATGTTGCGATCATTCCCTATGACCTATGATTTGGCCTTGTAGTGATTTATAGCAATCCAAGGGCATAGTTCCAGTCCTTTATTTAGCCACAAAGATTTGTCCCCTTTCACAAAGTTTCTATCTTGTTCCATCACACCTAAGCCACTTTCTGCCATTGGCCTCCATGGTGTCAAATTTGGCGCTCACTGTTTTGGAATTGGAGCTGTCTCTACATCATTAGTTTTGGGGTTTCACCCAAATGCCATCAAGCACCTGGGGCACTGGAGGTCCATGGCCTATTGGAAATATATTCAGACCTTGCAATTCTAATCTGTTGGTTATTTTTTCTCTTTTTAGGCTCTAGGTTTTGGTCATCTCAACACTGGGGAGCTTATTGCATGGGCCCTTGGGAACAGGCCCAGTGCGGAGTGGAGGGGGGCGGGAAGGGAACAGAATGGGGATATCATTCATTTTCCTGCATGGGGGAATGCCGCCGATGCTGCTGGAAGTCCCCGTTCCGTTCCCCATCCATCCCAGAGGAGTTGATTTTCAAGAACTGCTCTGAACAGTTCTTGAAAATTCCCTCCTCTGGGATGGATGGGGAACAGAACTGGACTTCCAGTGGTGTTGGCGGCATTCCTCCCGTGCAGTAAAATGAGTGAAATCCCCATTCTGTTCCCTTTCCACCCCTTCCACTCAATGCCAGTCCCGTCCCCAAGGGCCCATGCAATAAGCTCCTGGGTGTTGATCAAAAGCCTTAGTATGGTCTATTGGGCTGCTTGCCAGGCCAGAGATGGCCACTTAGGGACTCAACTGGGAATGGGCAAGACAGCAATTATAGAATGAATGGGTAAAAGAGGCCTTCATTGGCATGGTTTTATGTCCATGTTGTGTGGGGATTGCCAAGGGCCTCTGCCACATGTTTTAATTATCCACATGGGTGGTAACAATCTAGGATTGTTGAAAGGAAAGTCCCTTGTTCTACAAGATATCCACAACAAGAGATCGATCTCAGATTGATGGCCTCCTATTTCCTTGGTTTGGTCACACCATCTGGTGTGGAGTTGCAGGAGTGACCCACATTTGCTTAATAGAGTCCATTGCTGGGCCAATAACAAGATTCTTAATGCTATGAAGAAGGGGTTTGACCACTATTTGCCACATGTTGACATTGTTTTTGCCGAGACTGGAACTATACAGGTCAAATGGCATCCATTTCAGCAAAATTGAGAATGAGATTTTTTTTCAATATCTACAGATGGAGTTGAAGGCTTGTTTAGCCAGCCTTGTGGGGGATGGGGTCTATGCAGATGCTTGTCCCATGTCTGTGGCTGTTGGTGGGGAGCATTTTATCAGTTACATAAGCACCTATGGGAACTTCTTTGGATGAAGTTTAAATCTCTGGAACTGTCTCTTTATGTCACATGACTGAAGGAGTAGGGAATAAGACCTTCCTTGGGGCAGGCCAGAGATATAAACCCTCAATTAAGTCCTGTGGGTTGAGTTAGGAAATGTCGAGTTGGTGTTCCAGATGTGAGCTGGCCGGGTAGCAGCCAGATTATAGGTTTTTCCTGAGGCTCAGGTATTTTCTCCAAGGAAAGCTGAGGAGGTGGTCTGGGGGGAAAATCCCTGCCGCAGCTGCTCCCACACTAGAGAGTTTATCACACTGGCCCTGAAATGGGCCCAGTGCATTCTAAAACGTGCATGCGCGCGGGCACGCATGGAACGGGATGGGGCCAAGAACCCCATTTTATCGCACGCTGGAACACTGCCTTTGCCACCAGGCGTTCCAATGGAGTCCCCATTCCGTTCCAGAGGGTGCCATTTCTGAGAACTGTTGTAAAGTGTTCTCAGAAATGGCACCCTCTGAAACGGAACATTAACACAATTGGTATGCCCTGCGGCAAAGGCGGTGTTCCAGCATGCAATAAAATGGAGTTCTTGGCCCCATCCTGTTCCATGTGCACCCGCGCACATGCACGTTTTAGAATGCACTGGGCTCGTTTCAGGGCCAGTGTGATAAACTTCTAGGTTTCTCCCCACCATTTGGCAAATCTCAGGAAAAAGTACATAAATAGGATAATTTAAATGAAGTGGCCCATTTTACAACCCAATTCTGTATCGGGTCTCAGTAGTTCCATGTTGGTCAGCAATGTGCAAAGCCCTATAGAGCATCAACTGGTAAACTGAACTTAAGTGTATTTTCCTCTTCTTGGGATTAGTGTCAGAACTATATTATCACATGACTAGAATCAGGGTACCTGCTTTTTTCTTGCTCTAACAATGAGATTGTTTGTTTGTTTGTTTGTTTGTTTGTTTTTTGAGGAGGCAGTATTTCCCTATAGGTCTGGGATCTTCATGGAGTGCATCAGAAAAAGAGTTTTAGTCTATTAGTCCCCATCCTAGGGAATGTCTTCCCAGCTGGCATTAGACACTTTTGTCCGAGCTTAAACCCTGAGCACATTTCAATCTCTCCTGAAGACCTTCCTTTACAAGCATGCATTTCCTGGGAAACAAATGGCAGTAACTGTGTTATTGATGTACTTTTTAAAAATTGTAACTTTTTTGTATTTGTCAATCATACCTGTCTGTACAATATTGCTAAATTTCATATATTGAATGGCTTATCAAATCAATCTATGTATTTCAACAGTATCTGGTATTGTATAATGTATAAATGATCTATAGAACATTTGGGCTTGAAATATGAAAAAACATAATCAAAAGTGAAAAACAACAGGAGTAAGATAATCAAGTATTTGCTAACAGTATGAGTTGTTATAATTAATAGGATCAATTTCCCTTAGACCTGCACAATTAGTTATTCACACCTTATTTTATTGTAAATATTGATTCAATTAGAGAGCTGGACTTAGGTTTTGCATGCTTTTCTTCCTTTCCAGGTTAAAGAAATAACTATTTTAACATGCTTAGAATTATAAATTTTAAAAATGCACATCTACAGTGGGGAAAAAAGAAAATGGATTCTCCAGAGAAATTTGTATCCATTGAAATTCATGCATCTAACCTCTTTGCACTCTGTGATAATGCAACCTTTGTATTTTCTATTGACCATGAGAGTAGAATTAATATTTAAACCTGTAGTGGCATGCTTAATGTACTATCACATGCACCCATATCTTAACTAACTATGTAGCTCTTTACCATCTTTTAATTATACTTGATGGGTCAAATCCAAAGGAAATGTGAACTATGTCCTTGAAAAACTATAACTAGATCTTTATAAATATTGCAAAAACAATAATTTTTGCATCAGTATGGTGAGCCTGTACCAAAGAGCTTGAAGAATATAAATTGGATGTTCCCTAGAAGAATTGGAAAAGGTTAAAATTCATCATTCTAACTGATAGGCTTTCTTGGAGAAATAACAGGTGCATTGAATACAAAACATTGTGTTAATTTTTAGATCCTTGCACTGTATATTCTTTTTCAGAAATGGTTATCTTTACACAAATCCATAGCTCATGTTTTTAATACTTTTAAAAGTATTTATTAAAATTCTATCTTCTTGAACACACACATCTCGCCATCACAGAAGTGATCATTTCTGTTTTATAGGAAGCACATCTATTATTTTTCAAGAACTTGAACAGTATACACAGCCTAATCCATAAGTGAAATTATGCCCAAGAGATTGCATGTACAATGAGGTTAGCTCCAATGAATAGTATGTGATTAAAACAGCTTCCAGTCAAGTTCTCTGCCTTGTGAATAAATAGTCAAAGTTACCTTCTAAATGTTGCATTAATTAAGAATGCATCCCCATCATCCAGCAGTTTGGTGTGTACATAAATGAAATAAAAATAAAACTTCATTCAGTTATATATTGTCTGTTTAGTCTGATCCAGTTTTACATATGCTCAAAGATTCCTAATCCCTCCACAAACACAAGCCATACAAATGAGCTGACAGAAATCACAAGTAGGATTGTTTTACTCTGTGACCCCAATTTCATATTCATAATAAGGTCAAAACTGAAGTTTCTAAACTTTGTTTTAAACAACATTTTCATTTGGATAAGTGTTAAGGAAATGGTTGCGGTCAGTTTACTAGGAGCAGATCAGTATTTTGTTTGGCTGTCATATTTACTCCAGGTACCAGTGTTTCCTGCAGTAAACACATCAACTGTGTCAACAACAGATATGCATTCTGTTCAGCACATGTGTCTGTGGGCCTGAGAGCTCTCAGGTGTGTGTACACAGGTGTTTAAGGGCACACACATGTCACTCATACTTCATGTGCTTTCTTGGGAAAACACTAGTGCATTTATGGTAAACACAACTCTTACACAAAGGGTGAAGCTGCCCTAATAACCCCCTTCCCCTGTTCCAGATATTACAACACAGTATACTGTAGAAGAAGAAAAATCCAGGCTACAGCTGACAAAGAAGAGCCTGAAGAAGTTACCCAAAATCAGTTCGAAATGAGAGAAGCTAAAATAAGAGGTAGCGAAAATACAGAGGAATGGACATGTTTCCATGAAATTGGGAAGAAAAAAAGGCTGGAATTTAATGTAAATTACTGTCACAATTAAATAGCTGACTGTTGGAAGATGGAAAATTTAACTCTGGAGAAAATATGGGCAAGAGTTTGGAATGCATGGTTACTTGAAAAAATTTCCTACACCATCAACTCTTGTAATGGACAAAAGAAATCACACTCTTTTTATAAGGACTGGCCAACGTTGTTGTTGTTGTTGTTGTTGTTGTTGTTGTTTTAGCACTAACAGACCATCATCAGGAACTGCAGAGCTTTGAAGAGACACTTTCTGTTTGAACCCGATTCCATCATGAAAGACCCTTCATGAATTTTGGTGTACATCCTAATTGTACCATGCCACCCAGAAAACTACTCTAATGAAATTCCCTGTTAAGCATCCCTTATATGTGTTTTTCTGTTAACTTGTAGTCTAAGCCTTTTTTTGAACATTTTGTTATTGGTTTGATGTTATTTTTGGAACTGAAATAATTAAAAGTAAAAAAAATAGGGGTGTTTCAAGAATGTGAATGACAAAGGTCTCCTTTTCATCTGTGAAGTGCTGGAATATATGAATCTGTCTGCGCAACAGAAGGCTAGTCATACCTCTTCTCCTTTCCACATAAGAGAATAGGATTCTCTCTCTCATACACCCACAGACACAGAAAGACAGAGAGAGAATCTTTTTTTGTTGTTAAAAATGAATAGACTATCTTTTTTTTGTTAAAATGGCAACAGCTATTGCTCCTTCCTTTTCCTCTCCCCTTCCATTCTGCAGTCAGTTCAGAAGAGGACTTTCATTGTCAATATAACCACTTTACACTGAATAACTGGAACAAACAAGGGAGGCAAGGACTTCAAGAAGAATGACTTGCAAATTCTGCTTCCAGTGCTATTGCTAGATCTGAATTTAAAGTTATCACAGGAAGACAGTTAACATTTATCTACCTCTCTGTGGGCTGCCAATGAAAATCTCTTCCAAAGTTTCCAGCTTTGGCATTTCATTTTGATTGATGACCTCCATTAATGCTGGTGGCATGGTTAGTTTGAAGATGCCCAAAGGGTAGTCATGTAGTTAAATCTGCAAATGCAACTCACACAAACTATTTAGCCCAGTGAAAGTTTTTCAAGGGACAGTAATTGTAGATGGTATCAATCATTACAATTAAGTCTTGGTGTGCTTCTCATTTCCAATAGCCACCTGCTACTGAGCTGTTAAAATGTACTGTTCTGTTTATCTGCCACATCCACCTAACATTTAAAACAACATTTACTTTTAGATCAGAGTGAGATGACAAAGAAAACTTTATATTTCCATTTTAATAATCAGCACTTTCTATGATGCAGCACAATATTTCTACCCGTCGCAGTGCTTAAGGCCTTTTACAAATCAAAACGCATCAAGTTAAAACAGTAATTAATGTCAAACGACTAGCCACTAAAGGCCCTATTTAATTAAAAAGTTCTAATCTTTGATTAAACCTTATCACACATCCTTCTGATTGCAAACTGTTGTCTGGAAAGCAAAAGTAATTGGTTACATAATCTATTGTCTCTCTCCTAATTGACACCTGCTAATTGTCTCAACATAAGATGGCAACAGATGCATTTGAAATGTTAAAAGTTAATGGTGAAATTACAATTCCTTTGAAGCCAGTGAGAAAACTTTCATTAATCTTTACCAAGGCAGGATTTTTCACCCTGATTTTCACATCAGAGGGTTTTTGTTAATATATTCACATGATTTGGAGTTGGTTCTCCTATTTCCTTTATGACTCCTATGCCTGATGGCCCAAATTTGCCACTTGCTGTAAAGCTGGAGTAATCTTCAATTGCTCAGCTTCTGTCCCGTGCTTTTCAAGAGTCAGCACTTTGGCTCACATCATCTAGTCCTCAGCCAAAGAATGTGTGCACAATTTTAACTAAGGCACTGAAGTTAGCGGAGGCACTCTGCTTCCACTAATGCTTTAACTAGTCATGTAGAGAGCCTTCTAGTCATAGCTTCACCCATTCAAAGGGGTCGAGTCTCACAATCCAAGAATGATTGTACACCCATCTAAAGTCAGTTTTGGTGTTTGTTTGTTTGTTTGTTTTGTGTGACCTTCACTTCTTAAAGATGTGTTGCCTCCAGCTGGATGACTCTGCAAATCCAGTGAAACATATCAATGGCCTTAATCCTGCTGGTGAATTAGGATGGAGTGTAAATCAAAGTTATACTGTCACAAATCACTTTTGTAGAGGTTGAAAATATACACCTACCAAAATTCCCTCAACCCACTTTTTAAATCCTGATGCCCCTCCAATAGTCATTTCCTTATTGTTAGATAATGGAGGCTGGGGGTTCAGTAGTGCTAATCCAACTATTTTCCTGTAGCTGGACACACTGCAAGGAGATCATCTGCAGGGAACTCCCAATGACCCCCAGAGGTCTCTGTGGATGATCTCCTTGCCTTGTGCCCAGCTACATGAAAAGAGCTGGGTGAAGGTTTCAGCAATCAGACTTACAAACTGAGCCCATGTTTAACTTCCGAAGTCCAATCACAAAATGAAGCACGTGAAACACAAGATTAATAGATGAGGAGAAGTACATACAATGACAAGCAGATGTCTTTTACCATTTGAGAGCATACCAGTTCTTTATCATAGAGGTACAATCTAGATTGACATTGGGTTCCTGGTCCTAACTGGAGGCCCTTGCTGTCCACTGTTTACGACTCTGCTTCAGAATTCACTTGTTGCCTTTGCTGCAGTGTATTTTTGCAAAACTGCATACAGAACTCAGTGGCACCAGTGAGTCAGCTCTCACAGAGAGTAACGGTCTAAATATTTTGATTGAAAGCCTCTTTTCAGAGAGACAATTCATAATCCCCCAGAACGGCCCACTGTTTCTTTCTAATTTTTTCCCTAGCATATGTCTGAGCCAAATTAGAGTAATATTTCAGAGTGGCAGCAAAATATATTTACATATTTAATTTTAAATAATTTACGTTGCCATTTGCTAAGATAGTTTTATGCAGGCTGATGTGTTAAGCTTTCCATGATTTACTGACTGCAGACTTTATCAGTATTGCATTTTCCTATGCAAAAGGAAGAAAAATGCACTTAGACTCTCTCTGCCAGCCTGTTTCTCTAGCTGTGGAATCAATAACCAAAAGAAGGGGGATGGGTATGGAACAAGGAGCCTTATCTAGTCCTGAAATCATCCCATTTGTCCCCAAGATTTTGCCCTGTAGTCACCTGTACATATTTATTCAGTTTGTATTTGACTTTAAATAATGTAGTATGCATATTTGGATTTTAAGCAAAAGTGTTATTAGGCATGGTACACAAAGATGCTTTAACCTTTTTTATATTTTGTATAAGTAATCCTCTCCAGAGCCAGTGCAGTGTGGTGGTTTGGGTATTAGACCAGGACTTTTAGCTCAGTCACAAAAATCTACTGGATCAATTTGAGCAAGTCACATTCTCTCAGCCTCATAAAAGGCAATGGGAAACATCCTCTGAAGAAATCTTGCCAAGAAAACCCTGTGCCTTAGAGTTGCCATTAGTCAGAAATGACATGAAGGTACGTCACAGGAGCAGCAACAACAACAACTACCATTTCCATGGTGATCCAAGTAGCTGGTGTCCCAATCCATACAAAATAACTGATGCAGTTTAAGCTGATTTCATCATAATTTCTTCTGTAGTTCTGTAAAAGTGACTAGAGGCTCCTAATGAACTTATCAGTACCTTTACTAAATTACAATACCCAGGATGCTTTCAGAGAAGCCACAGCTGTAAAACATGTATAAAACTAATACATCAGGATTGGAAAGCTTCTGGTCCCCCAAATGTTTTAGATTAGGGTCGTGCCATCCTTCAACACTGGCTATGCTGTCTAGGCCTGATGGAAGTTGCTGCAATATTTGAAGGCAAACACAATTATGAAATATGCATTTACTGTATAAACTTATGTATACATCTAGAAATGTGGGTTAAAAAATTGACCCAAAAAACCTGAGTTGGCTTAGGTCAATGTAAATGCTATACTTCAACTCATATATGCACTATTTGTGTTCACACTAAAGGCTGGATGGATGAGAGAGTAGAAGGGATTCAGTGGTTCCAGGGCAGCTGAAACTCTTGTCTTTCACCAGGGGATGGTTAACCATCCCCTGGTGAAAGACCAGCGTTTAAGCTGCCCTGGCACCACTGAATCCCTTCTACTCTCTCATCCATCCAGCTTTTAGTGTGAGCACAAATGGTTATGCATCATGGAATTTTGTAAGTTTGTTGGCATTGTTTTCCTTTGCTTTGTCCTTACATCCTTCATTACATGCCCCTAAGTTTTACCCCCAATTTATCCATGGTTCCTATCAAAATCCATAATTATGGCCCCCCAAATCTGCCCTCGACTTAAACATGAGGTCGACTTATAGTCATGTACTGTATATATGGTAATTGTAAGTACATATAATCTACATCAACCAGAATATAGTACTTGGAGCTAATTTATAAACAACATTCTTAAAAAAAAATCTTTGATACAAGGAGACTATTATTTTCCCCACTCTCACTCTATACATAATCAGGATTATACTGACCTTATGGTTGATATAATGTTTGCATATGTGTCAAATGGCTACTGGGAGTAGCAATAGTGAATAAGCAGCCATCTTATTGCTGCTCTATTGAATTTAATATAAGTGACATAGCTACTGGGCAACAGCAGTAGTGGACAAGCAAGCCTTCTCATTGCTACCATATTGACTATAAGTGAAACAGCAACTGGCAGCAGCAGTAACAGAGACTGGAACTGATGGAGGTTTTCTCGGAAACAACATCAGTGGCATCATAGGCAATGCTGTTTGTATTATGCAAATGAGTTTTGGAACGTATGTGTGTGAACCTTTGAAAACCTTTTACCACAGAAACACAATGATGAAATAACCCCACATGAGGCAAATGATAGTGCCAGGATGTACTCAGTGAGCTATTGGAATAGAGCAGAGGACAATTGTGAGCAGCACTGGGGTTAATGATACAATTGGACTCATGTTGAAAGGATGTTCAGATATAGACATGCACAGAAGCAAAAGGAAAGTTCAAAGTTATATAACACATATTATAGGAACATGGAATATGAGAAACATGAATCAGGGGAAGCTAAATATATATAAAAGAAACAAAACACATAAACATTTGAATATTTGGGGTGAGTGAGCTAAAATGGACAAGAATAGGACATTTTGAGTCAGATAATTGCACAGTGTTTTACTCAGGAAATGAAAAGATAAGAAGAAATAGGATAGCATTTCAACTGAGGAAAGATGTAGCAAAAGCAACCAAAGGATATAATGCAAAGCCTGATTAAATCATAACAATAAGAATTAAATAAATTAAACTACTGAAGCAGATGAAGAAAAAAATTTAATGATTCTATGCTGGAGTCCAGGAGGAAACTGATCAAACACTCAAACAGGACTTGTCAATAATAGGTCATTGGAATTCAAAAATATAAAAGGAGCAGAATCTCTGTAGGGAAATTTCGGCTAGGATTAAGAAAGAAGCAGGAAATCTGCTGATTAAATTTGTAAGACCAGCAATTTGTTCATTACAAACAAAATCTTCAAGATGATGATGATGATGATGATGATGATGATGATGATGATGATGATGATGATGATGATGATATTGTATAAATGGACATTACCTGATGACCAATATAGAAACGAAATAGAAGCTTTATTCTCTCTGCAAAAACAAGACAAGGGACAGATTGTGGCACAGACCATGAACTGCTAATATCAAAAATGAAATAAAACCTAAAGAGCACTGAACCAACCACCCTGCCTAAATGCAACCTGAAGAACATCCACATGAAATGTAAATATAATATGAAAGATAGATTTACACTATTAATCCTAATTTACTTGGAACCAGAAAAACTCTGGACTGAAGCCAAACACATAGTCAGAAGAAATGGAAAAAAGACACTATCTGCAACCAAAAATAAGGGGGAACTTCAGTGGATGACAGCTGAAACTTTTCAAACATTTAAGAACAGAAGAGAAGCAAAAATTAATTGTGGCAGAAATACAGTCAGAATCCCAAATGCAACTGTTTAATGACTTGTGTGCTGGGACAAGGAGTGCTACTATGCCAATCAATGCAGAGAAACAGAAGATGACATCAAAAAAGGAAGGACAATTCATTTTCCACAAGATCCATGAAAGCAAAGGGAAATGTAAATCAAGAGTGAGGATGCTCTACAACCAGCAGGGCACCACATTACATGACCAAATACAAATAAAAAGAAGAGGAAAGGATGACAGATGCATTTAAAGAAGAATCATATGAAGATGAACCTATAGCAAGGGTTTGTCTGTACAGATTTCTCTCTCTCTCTCTCTCTCTCACACACACATACACACACACACACACACGCACACACAACCCCAACAGCCTATGGCTCACTCTTAAAGAAATGTGTCATAATATCTGATTGTCCAGATGTGTAACCTGTGCTCAGAAAAAGAGGCTACAATGAGGACATGATATGGAGAAACAGAATGGTTTCCAGTTGGTAAAGAGTTCAAGAAAAGCTGCATCTTATTACCTGTCTAAAGCATACCTTGTATGCTGAAGCAGAATTAGACTTGGAGGAAGGAAGTGTCAAACTTGGAGAGCAGAACACCAATAATTTTAGATATGCAGATGACATTGTACTACTAGCAGAAAATAGCAAAAACATGGAATGATTACTGGAGAAAGCTAAGGAAGAAAATACAAAGGGAAATTTAAGGTTAAACATTAAGATTTTTTTTTTAAAAAAAATGACCTCATTTGACTTACATAACTTTAAAGTAGATGATCAAGTCATTGAAATAGTTCAAGATTCCCTATACCTTGGATCAGTCATTAATCAGAATGGAGTCTGCAGACAAGAAATCAGAAAAAAGACTGGGATTTAGAAGGGGAGCTATTAATGAACTAGACAAGATCCTAAAGTATCAAGATATATCATTGAATACTAATGTTACGATTGTCCCTGCAATCACATTTCCAATTTCTATAGACTTTATCACACGGGGAAAATCAGGGGTTTAAACATTGAAAATCATGTGAAAATCATTCAGTGGCAATTAATAATTTCACACAGCGTCACAATTAAAGTGCCATTATCCCGGAAATAAACAAGCAATAAACAACAAGAGATCATTCACAGGAAAATCCTGTGAATGATTTGTTGCTGTTTATTGCCTGTTTATTCCTAGAACAATGGCTTTTTAATTGCAACGTGTATGAAAATGTTAATTGCAATTGTGCAGTTTTCACACGATTAACCCCCCCCCCCCCCCCCCCGATTTTCCCTGTGTGATAAAGTCCTTTGTGTGGTTGTGAAATCTGGACAGTGAAGAAAACAGATAGGAAGAAAACCCACTAATTTGAAATGTGGTGCCAGAAAATAATTTTATGGATACCATGGATGTATAAAAAAGACAAATAAATGTGTCCTAGAGTTCTAGGGGCTTCCAAAATGGATCCTAGTGGCCTGGCCTGCCCCTACTGTTTGCTCCTCCGCTGTTGGGGAGGGAGCCAAAAGGCAATGAAGCCACAAGGGGTGCACTCAACTATCTGCCATAGCAGGAGGATGACCCTAGCAAGGTATCACCCCTCCGGTTGGGTGTCACCTGCTATGGTCCACACCCCCAGCAGCTGCCCAGTGATAGCAGTGGACACAGGGATTCTAACTTAGCTTTACTCCAGTTTGCTAAAGGTTTTCTTTTCTTCGCTCTTTTAAAATGGCTTATTCAGATTTGCCATGTTACACAGCAACTGTATCTAGTTACAATTGTTTCCAGATGGCTTGGTAGAACAATAAATGGTAAAGTGGGCAATCTTTGGGGCTCATGTGACTCCTGTATCTCTCTTTTATTACCCCCACACCATAGAAATGGGAGTGGCTTTCATCACCACTGTCAGCCGCAGCACTGAGATGATAAAAACTTCTTTGCTTCCCTTCCCTATGAATTTTAGCAGTGTGCCCTGGTAAGTCTCAAGGGGTCCAAAATGTCACCATGATCCCAGGAAGTTGTCCATTTTTGCTTTTAAAGTGACGGGGAATATTTATTTCTTTATTGCATTTTAACTCTGTGTGTGTGTGTGTGTGTGTAATACCTAGTTTTTTTCTCACTTCTTCACAACAGACCTGTAAGGCAGTTTACTAATGACTTTGGGCCCACAATTCAAAAAGAATGTTGACAAAGTGGAGCATGTCTAGAGGAGGGCAAGCAAAATGGTGAAAGGTCTGGAAACCATGCTCTATGTGGATGCTTTGATTGTGTATTCCTGCATGGTAAGGGTCTGAATTTGATGGCCCTTCCAACTATATGGTTCCATGATTTATGACTCATCCAGTCACTCAGCAAGAATCATATCTGTGAAGAAATTTCTTTCCATAATTCTGACACCATAGCCATCACACCATATTGACAGTCATTACAGTATCACAAGATTATCCTGCACTCATTTCTACAAGTACTGTGCTCTCTAAATTTCCAAATGTCAGGATGATAAATAACAGAATTTTAAAAAAAATTCTGTTCGAACAGATTAATGTTTGTTTTGTTAACTTTATTCCTTGGATTGTACAGTTCACCACTGGAGGAAAATTGGCTCATAAGTGTCCCCTCCCATTTCTAAGCAAGATTATTAATACACTGTTCCCGAAAGCAAATTCATCCTATTCCCATTAAAACAAATGGATTCCCCCCATCACTTTCTACTGATGAGAATTAAGACCTTAATTAGAGTGTACCAGAGCTTGCAGCCAATTGACTTGACTTGAGATGGATGTTGCTGGTGCACATCTTCAAACACACCACAACTATTATAGCATTCGGCTTTGCAAAACAGTACTTCTCTGATACAGGAAAAAAAGTCATTTACAGTGTTCACTACTCCCTCTCACAATGATCTCCAAAACATTAATAAAATAAGAAGAGAATATGAAATAGAATTTGGAAAACCTCTGTGTGCATGTAAATGCTATAGATATGGATCCAGAATTGGCTTCCAGTGAATACAAGGCTTTTAGAGGCCAGCCATCCTGACTGGTACCATTTGCTTGGTGCTATTGCTACTCATTTGCAGAGGCTCAGAAAATTAGTTTTTGGATGGCGCCTCCTGGAATTATCCCAGACATCATGGCCATGGTCCATGCCGCCTTATAGATTCCAGGAGTCGAAGAAGGAATTTTTCCATACTCTGCTCATTTGCTGGTTTTCTTCATTCGAGCCCAATCCACACTATTGGTCAGAAGCAGAGTTGAACCTGTGGAAGATGCTTCTCCTCTTTCTCTTATCACTGTCTGAATACTTTGAAATACTAATGAGGAGTCAGCAAGAGAATTGCAGCCAGTGCTTGGAAGTCATCAATGTTCAAGATGCTAAATTCTCTGGGCTGATTCTATATGGGGAAGTTTTATCCATTGTGACTTTGACAATGACATGTTGAAACCACTTGGCACCTTTCATGGCTCATTTTGAGCATTTATTTTTGTTTGGATACTTATTACTTAGAGCCACAGAGTTCAGTCTGTGATGCCAGAAATTCTGGAAGCTTATCCAACCTAAACTAGACCTTATAAATCTTTTAGAGAAGCCAAACCAACAATGCTCTAGTCCTATTTAGACAATTGGCAAGCATGTATTTTTCATCATTGAAAAAGGGAATATGCAAGCCTAGCCTGTTTGCTTCTTTTACAAAACCAAGATCGCCAAGCACATGTTGTTTTGGAGGAAAGATGTTTGTACACTATTAAAGGCCTTAAAGGAAAGGCAGTCAATTTTGGTATGATCATGGGTGTTTGTGTCCATTTTCATACAGAGTTCTTTCCCCTAAACCGTCTCAAAGAAACATGTAGATCTAGTGACTTTAACATTAATCATTTCTGTACTCCTCTTTCCTGTACATGCTTTCTTGCCATCTTTACTTGATGAAAAATTCAGTGAGCTTCAAAAGCTGCCATTAGTAATTCTGTGACTCTTTGGGTGCCTAATAAAAGTGTCATCCAAATTACGACATGATTTTTTCTTCGTGTTGTGGTTGCATGGCTATCTGGGCTTTTGGAATTACAGAATGAATGAAAAAGATTGGCAATGAGCTCTTGACAATATTATGGGGGAGAACCATGCAAAGTACCCAAGTGCCATAAAGCACGGAGTTGTGAAAGTTGCAGTAAGTCATGAATGCTCCTTTCAAATGGGTGCCATGATGGCTGTGAAAACAAGTGCTTCTCCTTGCTAATGACAAAACTCCTGAAAGGCCATCTCTACCCCCAATTAAAATAAACCTCAAAAAATGAGAGTGTATCTCTGAAATGCCCTTGTCTGGCTGTGAAATGCTATAGAAGAGCTAATTAGGATGATGTTTAACAAAGGAGCAAGCAAAGCAGAGTTAAGAAAAGATTTTCAAATGCTTTAGGTTAAAATATATTTAACTGTGCATTTGCATCTTTACATTTTTCTTTACTGTTTTATGACTCTTCTGACAGCCCAATATGTTTAAAACACCACCGCAAATAATGTGCAATCTCTCTCTCTCTCTCTCTCTGTGTGTGTGTGTGTAGGTCTTATTTTAAAATACCTTTCCTGAATCTTGGAAATGTAGCCTTTACTTTCTGAAATATCTGATCATATTTGCCAATATATAATTTTATTTCTGGTTTGGTTAAAAAAAATCTCTCTACTTCTCTGATGCCTGATTTCTCACAAGAGTTTTGTATGTTTGTCCCCACGTTCTTAAACCCATATTTGACACAGATAGTTCTTTAGAATCAATTTTGCTTTTCTAAATTTCTGAATGCCTATGGACCACCATTATTTGTTTGATGAGAGGACTGCATTTATTTTATTTATATCCAATTTTTTAAAAAAGTGAAAGTCTATTCATATTCTTCGTTTCACTGAAAATTTGGAAGATGGATTTATGGAGATTGGTGGAGTCTATCCCTTTACTTCTTTTCTTATGCACAGAGAACCATATCTTAAAAACTGGCTTCTTTTAAGAAAGTTTGAAGGCAGCCAGGCTTTTGAAAGCCTTTGGGCAAAATGCCCAGCTCTTGCCATTTTACTCATACTGTCAGCAAACATGTTTCGTCTTCCTCTTTCTCCTCTTCCTCCTTCTCCTCTTCCTCATCATTGGTTCCACCTGCTTGACTGGCACTAGAAGGCCAGTGAGAAGAAAAGTAGTGGCATCTATTGTTGCTTGTGGCTACTCTCATTTTCTAGGCCAAGTCTGGTACAATCTTATCAGTGAGCCACTATTGTGGCCTGGTCTTTGGCAGATTATCAACCATGACTTCCTTTGACCCTGCAATGGAGAGAACAAAGAGGTTACCATCACTGAAAGATATATAGTGCAAATTCTTGATTAAAATTGTAAATAGCAACCAACTAGATTACAAGACATGTGACAATATATCTATCTATATTGTAAACAATATAGAGATCATATCCTTCTGCAGCTGACCTGGCACTTTATTTCAAAATGGAAACAGTAAATTTCATTCTCTGTAGCAGATAATATTCCTAATTAGATTATCTTTCTCACACACACACACTATTGCAGCTTTCATTCCTGATGCTCTGAGCATGTCTACTTCCGTAGAAGAGAAATTATCTGTCTTCTGGTAATGCAATGAATGGATAGACTTCATTTTTATTGTTAAGTCATACGCTAGGTGGCTTTGCTGAGATGGCCTAATACTTGGTTTTCTTGAGCTGTGCTCTTAGAGAACAGTGTTCAATATCTATCTATTATTTCATTTCCTCCATTTTTCTCAGCCTTTGTAGATAATTTTCAATATTCTTTAATTTACATCAGAAGACTTCCAATTTAACTTTACATCTATAGAGTTTTAAGCAAGTTTCAAATGTTTCCCTGGCAATTCCATTTATACACTCCATGTCTTGGAACTTTTGCCTAAAAGCTAGGATTTTCAATACAAAAGTATTGTATAGTAACCCACACTGATCCACACAGGGAGAGGCAGGATATAAATAAAATTATTATTATTATTATTATTATTATTATTATTATTATTATCATCATCATTATCATTATTATCATTATCATTATGTGCTGATTTAGACTGGTTTGAATTAGTTCCATATCAGAATGGATTGGTTCATTTCAGTTCTGAAAAAGACTTGAAATGTTTTGGATGTATCTGCAGAAACAGGCATTAAAAATAAGCCAGACAGTGTATCCCCAAACTGACTATATGAGAAAAATGTTACAGTGGTGTGATGCAGATGGGAAGGGAATGACCTGGCCTTCGATCATTGACAACTCTGGCTGCATCCACACTGCAGAAATAATGCAGTTTGACACTGCTTTAACTGTCTTGGCTCAATGTTATAGAATACTGGGGATTAGAGTTTTGTAAGACATTTAGCCTCAGTCAGCTCTGGTACCACAACAAACAATTCCCAGACTTCCATAGCATTGGAGTTTATCAGACAAGGGAAATTGGAAGTATAAATCAATGGCAATCCGAACGCAATCATGGGGTTTAACGTTATTGCATGATAGACGACCACACACAATTTTGGGCAATGGCAAGCTATTTTCGGGCAATGGGAAGTCAGTTCGAATGCAATTCGAATTCACGTAAATTCACTGAACTAGTGAATTCATGTGAATGCATTCTGGCCCCACTTTCTTTTCATCTGAAATTAAGAGAAATCCTTCCCATGTGATAAACTTCATTGAGCCATGAAAGTTGAAGTGGTGTCAAACTGCATTATTTCTGCAGTGTGGATGCAGCCTCTGTGGTGCAATCTGTGGGGAAAACATTACCAGCCACCTCGATTCAAACTGCTTATGTGTCAGGATTATGTGAAATCTTTTCCATGGCATATTTAATTATCTCATGGCATTTTTTGTTCATTCTTTGTTAGTGGCAATCATAAAAGAGTTGTGGTGGGGGGCAAACACTTGTTTATTGTCCTCTGAATTGGTCTCAGTCTTTTTGTTTCCTTTTGATTTGATAAGTAGCCTAGATAATTTCCTGCTTACCTTTTGTTAATTTTTCTGTTTAATTAGTTTATGTCTTTCAGAGAGAGAAAAAACTATTCTTCTGCCCCATCTGTCTATGTTGTTGTTGTTATTGTTGTTGTTATTGTGTTTTGTTGTTGTGTTTTGTTGTTTGTAATGCTCAGCTGTTAGATGGAAGTTGGGCAGTCTGAATCTTCACAGAAAAGCAGAATTTTATCTGGGACTACTCTGAAGTCACAGAAAATCCCAGGATTCTTATATTTATTCACTGTAGACAGCAAAGATGAAGGAATGAAGAGCTACCTTTCAGCACCAGCCGCATGATCCCCAGCCCAATTCTTTTAAAGTAATGGGAAGTCATAGCCTTTAAAAATGGTTTTTCCTTGTCAAAAGCTGCAAATATGACATGACTCTTGGAGTTACCTTTCTGAAACTGGACTGGGTTAATTCCCTCTTTAGATTCTAGTATATCTATAAATTTTATATGGATGAGTGGGAGGGGGAGAGAGGGAAAATCCTTTGGGGGTTTTCCAGTGTTAATCACTGGGGGAACAACTGGCAATTTGGATTACCAAATCTTGATTCGGATTCAAAGTCTGGATTCAAATAGATTGGGTCTCAGTTCATCCAGTCTGAACTGGACCCAGATCCAAATTGCTGAATTGGGCTGTGGACCAAATCTGAGTATCATAGGCCCCATACAGACAGGCCAAAATAAAGCAGCTTCGAGTAACTTTGAAGGTATGCTGTTTCAATGATTCATGCGTACTAAGAGTCTGGAAGCTGCACTAAAGCTGCGCTCTAGTCCTTAGGATTGGATAATGGCTTTGGCGTGGCTACCGGACTCTTAGTACACATGCATCATTGAAACAGCAAAATCCAAAGTGACCCAAAGCAGCTTTATTTTGGCCTGTCTGTATGAGGCTATTAAACAGCCCTACTGGAAACCATTTTAGATTTCTTATAACTGTAGTTTCAGAATTGTTGTGTCATAATATATTTAATATTTAATATTTTTTGTTATTAAATATTTGCCACATCTTATGACATGATTGGTCAATGTAATTAGCTCTGGTATTTCTCCTGTATCGTTGACTTTGTGGTGGACACACTGTTCCTGCTCCATTGATCAAAATTAATTGTTTTTATTAAATATATTGCTTATTTTCTAGTACGTTTTATTTGTTTTTTCATGAATATCTTTGACTTTTCACCATTTTTTGCCTGTTACTTCAATAATTTTTAAACAAATTTAATTTTTGGTGGTTTTTTTTGTCTCATGCTGACTAGAGCATCTGGTTCTCCATATTGAGCCAATTAATAGAGAGACACAAACAAATTATTTTCATTATTAAGAATTTTGAAGGAATCTGAAGAGACTGATAAAATTAATAATAATCCTCAGAAGAGTTCCTCCCATCTCCAGCTGTCATTGCCACCTGTAAACGTGGACACAGTTAATTATTAATCAATTGCCAACTGATTGGCAGATGATTAATCATTTTTAAAAGTTGGCAATTAATTCCTCAATTTTAATATATTTATTATCTATCTGTTTGTCTGTCTGTCTATCTGTCTGTCTGTCTGTCTGTCTATCTATCCATTCATCCATCCATCCATCTATTCAGTTCCTACCTCATTCTGGTCACATTGTCCTTGGAGAGCACAGGTTGGACATTAGATTCTAATATTACAGTTCATATGCCTTGACTAGGTGGATATGATGTTTTGTTCAGCATTATAGATACCTGATTATTAACTTCAGAAAAATCACTTTTTGACACTGAACCTGTCAGATCAGAATATGATAGTCTAAGAAAATCCCGCTAAGCAGCTCAAGATCTTCCTCAATAATTAAAACAATTTAAATTGGCTAGTAGTTTGATCAGCTTTCGAATGCTTTAGAATGTAAGCCCACCGGGGCTCAGATTTGAAATGGGTTGAGAGGAAAGCATTTTGTGCCCCCTTAAAAAAATCTGTACCCTGTTTTCTTTCATATATATATATATATATATATATATATATATGAATAAATAAGTTAGATAATTGGCTCTTATCCAACAGGAGTCATCAAGAGCACACACAGCAACTGTTGCCCTCGGGTACAAATGTGAATTATTTATGTTATTTGTGTCACCCAAAATTGCTATTCACATCAGAACACACATCAGAAGGCACATCCAGCTCAATAACTGAATGGTAAGTACTGTGATGTGGACAGTTCTTCATCCAGAGACTCCATTCATACACACACACACACACACACACACACACACATATATATATATATATATAATCTAGATCAAGGTAATTGTTTCATCATGCCCAGAGTATGTCCAGACAAAATTAAATATTAACTAAATACATTGTTATCTGAGGAACATTTTTAACTCAAATGTGAGGGACATTTTTAACTCAAATGAATGCATAGTATTAAGTATTTGCAGGCTCAGGAAACCTGCTATCTTCAATCTGAGATGAAGACATTTCCTTCTTACAAGGCAAAGGTCAGAAGAGGTCATGGTCCCTTAAAGCATAAAATATCAGGTAAGTTTTTAAAAGATGCATATTCAACAGATTTCCAAGTAATTAAGTTTTGCATTAAGAGTTCAATAACCTCTGCATCAATTTGATGACCTGAGGTACTTCAAACAGTAAGGACAGCAAATGCTATATTTCAGAGTCATTCATGTCAGTGTTGTGGCCTGCATCAATCAATATGGTTTTCACTTTACAGCCAAATTAACTAACCTTCTGCGCTAGCACTTTACATTAAGTTTCCCAAATATGCATTTAATTAAGGTTGAATACGACCATGTCTAGATGTTGGCTCTTGACTGCTCCTTGATAAAGAGCAAAATGAAAAATACTAAGCCTTAAGAAGCCACATTTTAGCCTGGATAAATGTGCTTTAGTACTTTCCTGTATTTTATTCATGTACAGTAGCTGTGTGATCAAATCCCTATGATGACTCAGTGGGAAACACAATTCAAAATGGGACTTTTCTTCCAAACATTACACTGTTCGTTATTTTAAAACATAAAAGACTCACCATACCCTAAGTTAGCTATCTGCAAAACTTTTACATATCAAATTAAAACAAATGATGTAGTGTGTCTCTGTATCTTTTAACATTCTCATTTTCTCTTCAAATACAAATCTTACTCAGAATGTAATTTTTGGGTATTACATTTTGTTTTGTGTTTTTATATAAGGCTCCTTCATCTGTGCCTTAATAATTTAGGCAGCTCCAAATACTACTGAATCATGCTCTGACTTTCCCACAAAAAGTAGAGCCTGAGAATATATCCACATTTTTCTGAATAAGATACTAATATTCCCAAAGCCCATTTAAAAAACAACAACACTAAAACTACAATGCAAACTTTTAAAACAATAAATCATTTAAACAATAACAAAATACTAATAATAAAACCATCAGTATCCTGTGGCATCTTAAAGGTTTGTTATTTTGTTCCTTCAAGTCATATCCAACTTATAGCAACCCAAATGCAATCCTGTGATGGGGTTTACTTGGCAACGTTTTTCAGAGGGGGTTTGCCATTGCCACCCTCTGAGGCTGAAAGAATGTGACTTGTCCAAAGTCACCCAGTGGGCTTACATAGCCAAGACAGAGTTGAAAACCTGGTCTCCAAAATCAGAGTCCAACACTCCAACTACTACACCATGCTGGCTCTCAATCTCTTAAAAGTATAAGATGTTACCAAAAAAAATTTGGTGAGTATGCATTGTTAAGAAGGACCTTGTCACTGTTTGTACTTTGTAAATCTGTATTCTCTCAGCATTACTTTCTGTTGTACCACCCTAACATGTCTACTATATATAACTATGGTATGTTCCGGATGGGCCCTATGGGGCACTGTCGTTACGTGCGAGGGGTGGGGCTTCCTGACGCGCCTCGCCCTCACACGTAATGAGGGTGTCAAAATGGCGGTGCCCTATACAGATGGGTGTCGCCATTTTGACGTGACGGACGCCTAGTGTCTGCATATCTCAGCACCCTTGTGATGCCGCAAGGGTGCCATTGGCGCCTTGTGATATCACAACGGCGCCGCAAGAAGAACCCACGTTTTGCAGGTTCTTTTTGCTGCACGGAGGAGCCACACAGTTTGTCCACTGCGGATCCTTTGTGCAGCAAACATGGGCAGCGGCAGACCGCCCTTTTGGGCAGTCTGTGAAGTGCCTATCCTAGTAATGCAACAACATTACACATGGTGATGAAGGAACTTACAGTCCACGAAAAGCTTGTGTTATAATAAACTGGCATCTTAAAAGATTAACTTATTTATTATAGGATGAGCTTCTCATGGACCTCTCCTGCATACTGATGAGGTGGACCTCTCCAAGAGGCTACGATCTGCTCATTTTATACCTCCTCAACCTTCCAGATACTCTTTAAGATTAGCCCTACACAGTATTCATTGTGGAAGTGTAGATGTGACATATAAAAGGCATGAATGCCTGTTGCCAAATCAGATTTTTGGCAGATTTAGGTGTATGCCTAAAACTGTAAAAGTATGAATGGAAAAAAAGTGGCTCCAAATACAAATACACTAGAAGGGAAATACAACAAAATATAGAATCCACAAAAAGAGTGATATTTTATTGGTCAACCAAAATGCAAAAAATACTAGAAGGTAAGTCAGGTTTGACTGAAGTTCCCAATGGAAAATGTGCCCAGTACTGCTGCTCTCGAAATAGCAAGACTGGGCACTGAGAACAACAGCTTGCAACAAGCTTAGCTGCTGTAGTTGAAACAAACTGTATTATCCAAACAGTGATGACATGACCGTTCAGATGGTGCTAATGTGTAATGAAATTTTAAACTTATGGAGAGATCGGTCAGGAAACCTTCTGTTTGTTTATTTGTAAGAGCAAAGATGCTATTAGTGCTTAGCAAACAGCAGGATAGAGTAGTATAATGAGATAATGAAGAGTGTGGATTATGTCAGCAAAAGAATATGCCAATAGCAAAACAGGAGTTGGATATCTGTTTGAAAAATCAATGCAGGGGGGTTTAAGGCATCAGCTGCTGTCTCACAGTAGTCATGATCAGACATTTTTCATACTCTCAGATTTAAGTCGGAGACTAATCTAAACAAACCTGCCTCCCTGCTGTGTCTGTGGGTACAGACAGGATACAGGTGTTTTCTTCTTCCACACTTTATATTTACAGGTGTACACTTAGCATAGCTATAAACTGAAAAATGTAATGTGTGAAGATGCCCTCACCCTTTGACTGATACCATTTCTAGATGATGATGATGATGATGATGATGATGATAATAATAATAATAATAATAATAATAATATTTATTTATTTATAACCCATCCAATCACAAAGAATCCAGGCAGGTTACAACAGTAAAAAAACGCATTTAAAATACAATAAAATACAAACTTAATTCCTACCCAATCCCCCATTCTGATGATAAAATTACAAATTAAATAATCAGAGTTAAAAACAATAAAATACAATATGTAATTAGCTTAAAATTAGAGGAAAGATTTGTTGGGCGGAGAGACATAAATCACAACTGAAATCATAGATGGCGGGAGGAAGAATGATAATAATAAAGTTTATTAATAATAATAAAGTATCTCATTGCCAAAATTTTTCAGCACCTCCAAAAGAATCCATGCTGCCATGGCCTACCTTTTGTGCCTGTTGACTGCCACCATTTACATTTGTCTGCCTCCTTTGAGGAATGATTGATATGTTACAGGTAAGCGTAACCTGTGCATTGAGGAATTTCAAGAGCTTGGGACTGCCCACCAAGAAAGCAAATCCTCTCTTCCACCCAGGTTTGCCTCTTATGGAGACTGGACTAAATGAAAGGTCTCTGAAGAATGTAATACCTGGGCAGCTTTGTTTAGGAAAGCCCAATACCAAAAGCCTGGTTCCAAGCCAGGTCAGAGCTTTGAAAATTGATCAGTTAATCTTAAACATTAGAAAAAGGGAGATCATTTTATTGTCATTCACACTGATAATGTGAAACAATTTAACTTGTCGAATTCATTTAATTCATTCTTTAATTCATTAATTTTCAAAACAAGTTAATTACAGAGAATTGGTATGTGACTTGCTACAGTTGCCCCTGGTGACACGTTTTCTTATCAACACCTTCATTTTAAACTTCCTTTCCCCCAACTTGTCACTCTTCAGATTTGCTGTTGTTGTTGTTGTGTGCCTGCAAATCATTTTCAACTTGTAGTGACCCTAAAGGGTTTTCTTGGCAAGATTTGTTCAGAGGAGGTTTGCCATTGGCATCCCCTGAGGCTGAGAGAGTGTGACCAAGGGTCATACAGTGGGTTTTATGGCCAAGCTGGGAATCAAATGCTGGTTTCCAGAGCCACAGTCCAACACTCAAACCACCACATTGCTTTCCAGATGTGCTAGACCACAAATGGCTGGCAATAGTGATATTTGTACTGTAAATCATCAGGAAACACTTTCTATACTTGCTTATGCCAGATGATGTCCATTGAAAACAATAGGGCAACTGTTAGGAAAGAAATGACAACTTGCCTTGTATTTGCATTCTGGTGCAAAAAAGGTAAAACCAGGGAAAGTTACAACATTCCCTGTTCATGGGATTTTACTAAAACAGAAAGAAAGCTGGAGCAGGACCAAGCCAATTGGAAGCCGTGCTGATTTCAGAAGGAACTATTTAAGTACACCCTCAACTTTCCCGCTGATATCAATGTGATGTAGTCCTATACCCTCTTATTTAGTAATATTAAACTAAATCAGATTTACATATGAGTAAACATGCGTAGGAGTGCATTTGTTGTTGTATGCCTTCAAGTCATTCCTAACTTATGGTGACCCTAAGGTGAATCTTCCATGGTCAGTGTCTAAACTGAAGCACACTTATTAATGAAGAAGTCCCATTAAAATCAATGCACCTGACTTCGGCATAAAAATGCTGGGGGTCATTCTACACAGCACATACATTTGGCTGGACCATGTCCTATCCTATTAGATGCAACCAGGCATTTTATTGGTACCACAAGGTCTGGGTCAGCCAGATGATTAAACATAGAAATGTATGATCACAAATAGCAGGGACTGTATCTGCAAATATGTCAAACTTTTCCCCAAGCTTTAAGCTCACAACAGGATTGCCTGGTTCTAATTGGTATGTTTTCCTCAGAAGAGTGAAAATTCTAACCTTTTACTTGACAGATATGTGGGGAAAATGCCACATAACAATTTGAAGGCTTATCTACAGTATGCTCTTTACCATTTTTTGTTTATGCTGAAAATTCACACAAGAATATACAAACACTGGGGGGGGGGGGGGAAGAAACCAAATAAAAGTATAAGCTAAAAGGTTGTTTCAACAAATGCTTAGACAGCCACTGGCAGCTAGTTTTCACTTGCTATGTTAAAGACAAAACTTTTTTTCCCCTTTTCTGAAAATATGATAGTCAAATGACAATATTTTTTCACCTACAGATTCCTCACCTACAGTTTCCCTTTGCAGAATCCATATTCTTGGGGCTTGCATAAACAGTGGCAGCGTCAAGTGGTTGGTTTTGAGCCTAGTGTCGTCTTGCGACTCAGTGTAATGCTTTAATTTTCCACACAAGATTGAATAACAATGGATTCATTCATCTGGGAAAAAATACCAGGATTTCAGAACTGGAGCAAAACACTGTATATCTGAGATGATGCAGTTAATATGCCTGCTCCTCTTAAAGACACATAGTACCTAAGGTTGGTGAAATTATATTGACTCCTAAAGCTGGAGGCTTCTATTACAGTGAGTTGGCCAATCCATTCTGGGGTTTCAACTGGCCTTAAAAGAGCCACCCAATGTCTTTAGCCATAGTCCAATAATTGGTTCAGCACCTTGGATAGCTCCTTTAGACTAATTCCTGGAGTGGATTCTACAGTGGAGCCACCAAGTGCCTCTAGCTTAAGACAGACAACCCTAACTGTGGGCCCGAACAGACAGGCCAAAGTAAAGCTGCTTTGGGTCACTTTGGAAGTATGCTGTTTAAATGATGCATGCCTCCTAAGAGGCCGGAAGCCACACCAAAGCCATGCTACAGTCCTAAGGAGTGCTTTGGTGTAGCTTCTGGCCTTTTAAGATGTGTGTATCAGTTAAACAGCATACTTCCAAAGTGACCTGAAGCAGCGTTATTTTGGCCTGTCTGTTTGGGCTCTGTGTCTCACCTCCGTTCCAATAGTACAAATAAGACAATAAGAAGTCATATAACAATTTGCTCCCCTGCAAAATGTATATTGACCGCATTTACTTCTGAATAGATATGCCTAGAACTTACTGTAAATAACTAGAAATTTTCAACCTTCCACGACTGCATATGTCTGTCTGCGATGGATACCTCTCACTGCCTACTTGAAAAAAAATTGAAGCAGAGGCTGTGGTGTCCTGTTGTTTTGCCTTTCCACCCCAGGTCTTTCCCACATTGCTTTTTGTGAGAGAAGGGGATATGGCGGGTACGGGTGACTCAACTACTATTAGATCTGGATTCACATGCTTTGGCTTTGGCCTCACTCCTTCTGACATAGGGTTCCCTCAACAGGTTTCTACTGGATTTCAGCACACTTGCTCTAAAAAATGGCTCCTGAGCCCCTTGAAGATGTCCTGAACATTTTTGTGTTAATCCTAAACTACATTAACACACTATTCCCTCTTGGATCCAGATCATCTTGAAATGTTAAGTATCAGTTAAATGGCAGTTAACATTTGAATAGCACCTGTGGGGAATGATTTTAATTACCATTAGGAAAGTTATTGGTGTATTTCTGTCAGGGTCAACTTTGTAATATTAGGTGCAGGTGGAAATGGAGTAATGGAGGCTTACCTTGGAAAGCAAATAGCAGCTTTAGAGAAAAAGAGAAAGAGTTAACCTTTCCTCTCTCTATGCTAGATTCAAGACTGCTCAGGGTTTTCCACTGCCCAGATACCTATCCATCTATAGTTCATTATTATTATTATTATTATTATTATTATTATTATTATTATTTATATCTTGCCTCTCCCTACACATCAAGGAAGGTTACAATGAAAATTAAATACATAGTACAACAATCAACAACATTACCCAACCCCCCAATCCTTGAACCCTTCACCCTCAAAATAATAATCAAACAAATTAGACAATAAAAATAGTTAAAAACAATTTAAAAATAGCAGATAGGAGCGAGATGACTGGGGCGGATGGGGTGATCCTTTTAGTAGGAGGTCAGTCTGGAAAGGCCTTTGGTGATTCACCTCTTTACTGTATTCTGCGTTTCTTCCAAAGCAGCATATACTAAAATCAAAACACACAGAAAGAAGATGCAAGTGCTGTATGGGAAAACACAAAGTATCATGGTAAAATACAACAAACTGGCCAATTGATTGTTAATTCACTGGCAATTTTTCAAAAAATAATAATAATGCTTGTCAGTGGTGTTTTTTAAAAGTTGGGATATACATACAACTTGATAGGGTTTTACAATACATTGCTTTTGTAAGCATAATTCCAGTGTTTATCCCACCTCTTCGGTAGCATTCAAAAATGGCTTCTAATAGACAATTTATATAAAACAACTCTGTTATGAAGGGCCAGTGTCCAGGGCAGTGGGGAAGAAACCCAGGGATCAAGATGGGCTGGGTCTAAGCCCCTAATCCTAGTTCAAATTCCAAATGTCTACTTCACAGATAGTTTATAGAACTTGATAGGAATGTTCCTTGAGAAATCCCACATCATTTTAAAAAAAAATAAAACAAAATTTAAAATACTATTAACCATCCTAACTTATTAAATGAGATCTAGAAAGTATTAATATCCCTATAGGTTTTTGCACAGTGCCAGCGGCTCTCATAGAAGCTGGAAGAAATTTAATCAAGATAACATTTACATGGGACAAGAAAAATAAAATATATTTTATTTTATTTTCTGAAGATTAAGGTGCCATTATAAAGATAATTCATGAGTATACAATGAAAGAGTCCTGCAGAGAGAGGGGAGCATGATGAACTGAATTTGTTCATTACAAAAAAAGTTTGCAGCCCCAGTGATATGTTTCGGTTTTTGAAAAATGAAATAAATGACAGGACAGTTCTTTTAGCTGGAGCAACCAGAAAGTTACAAAAGAGTTGGTGAGCTTCAAAGGACTATTTTTCAGGCACATGGCTGTTTTAAAGAAAAATAACAAAAAGGAGAGGTATTGGGGGTGTATTGTAGAAAGACCCCATGATATGATCTCAGAAATGTAGAAAACATTAGTTCAGCATTAAAATAGAAACTTTTTATAATAACTTATAAGATTTCATGGATTCAGGAAAGAATGTCTAGGATTCAAATTTCTAGTGTGCCCTTTAAAATGACACCTGAGCTATATACTCTGCCACTGTGTATATGGTGTACCAAATCTAGGAAAACATGTTTACAGGAGTCAGTAAACAGGTAACACACTGCTTTATTTTGATTGATTGAGATCAGTGGGAAGTCTTTAGCTTGCTACTATAGCTTCCCTGGTAAAACAAACACCAAGCTGAGAGTGTGTCTTTATAATGTGTTCATAAGTGACTGACATGAAATTGTGAGGAATATCATGAGCAGTTCCAGAACAAGTTTGTTGTTTCTTTAAAGCTACACTATAACGTTATTCTGAGCAACAGTTCAATCTAATCTAAAAATGCAAAAACACAAACGAATTTCCAGTACCTATGATGACAATTTTCTATACCGATACTAAAAATTTCCTTAGTCCTCACTAGAATAGACTCATTAGTAAATGGGGTTTATATAGGTGTTGACTCACCATTTGGCAATTGGTTGAATAGATCTAGTCTAGTTGGGACTAGCCAACAGGAAAAAATAATAGCCATTATTTGTGTTTACAGAGTTAACATTTCCAATCTCTAGGTGAATTTTAATATAATTATCAATTCAATGTTGATAATAAATTACATAATATAATAGATAATTATATTAAAATTGACATAGAGATTGGAAATGTTACTTTTTGGCCACATCACTCCCAGAACCCCCAGCCAATGAGGCCACATGGACTCTACCCCGCAAATAGAGAAGTTTTTTTCCAAATTCAGATTCACTAAGCATTTGGGAGGGGACAATTCTAATTCCACTTTAAAACTGGTCAGGGATCCCTAAGAAGTAATAAATGCACTGATGCACCAGTACTGAGAGAAGCAAGGTGACAGTTATGACCCTAGATGCCTCTCAGCCCAGAGGTGGAAAGCTTTGTCAGCATTGATGTTTCACTCAAGAGAGAAAGCAAAATATAAGGTGCATCAGCAGCTGGGCAAGGATACAACACAAATAAATACCCTTCAGCTCCCCTCATCCAACTCTGCACCAGGCGTAGTAAGAGAGATGAATAAAGCAAACCCTGCCACCACTTCCCACCCAGCCTACAGCAAAATGACTGGGCAATGGATATGGTGGTTACTCTGAGGAGGTATGTGGTTCACTTCTGGGATTCCTGGCCTCCTCCTCCAGATGCACATTTCCCTTGTATAAATTTGAATTAGGGTTGTTCTGTAAAGCATGGATCACTGCTTAATCAATGAGAATTGTGTTATAAGACATCCATAAATCTCACAGGTCTTATGAGATCACCACCACAATCATCTGCCTCTTTTATTTTCCATAAGAATTATGATACACCTATCATGTGGATCTATGTACAGTGAAATGAGACTCGTCCACTTTCTTGTACTAACAGAGGACAGAAAAACCTTCTGCTGTCACAACCAAAGATTCTGTGGTATTTTTTTCAGGGGAGGGGAGAGTTACAAACCCAACACAATGTAACTCAGGCCTGGTACAAGCAGGTGTTTTGTGGCATGGTGGCAGCAATTTTAGGGTTCAGGGGTGCACAACCACCACACGCTCCTGAACCCTAATATGTACGGACAGCACCATCTTGATGCATTCATGACATGTCTTGTGCGATGCATGCTAATGGCATGGGGCACAAGACATGTCACCACGATGTCCCAGGGTACAAATGGTGCCTTGGCGGCGTTGCAGGAAGGAGCTCCATTTCAGAGCTCCTTTTGGGGGCGGATTGTTGTTGCGGCCATCCTGCAGAGAAAGGGACAGCCTCTGGCCGCCCTTTTCTTCTAATCTGTACTGGGCCTCAGCTATAAAAATGGCCAGAATGCTACAAAATTTCAAGACATCTGTTTATTAGAACAGTTTCAAACTCATTCAGGGAGCTGTCACCCATCTTTATGGCCAAATCTTTATACATAATCCTATAATTCCACTGTAGCTCTTTCCCCCTCCTCAATAGTACTTTATTTATTTTTTAATTTTATTTATATCCCACCTTTTCCCTATTATGGAAACTAAGGCAAATCAAAATATAAGTTGAAAACAAATATAGTTTAAAAAAAAAAACCTGGATAATACAAAAGTATCACAAAACTACCATTCCCAGATGTCTCATAAAACTACAGTGCCCAGAATTCCCTAGCATTGAGCCAGGGCAGTTAAAATGGTCTCAAATTGGATTACTTTTGCAGTGTGTTTTGGACCAATATTAATGATAAAAATAGAGCACCTATGTTTGTACTGGAAAACAGCACCAGTGTTCAAGCATGAATGAAGAACATTGTTCCTGTCACATAAAATTAGGACTTACAGTCACCGAATCAGCTTGTAGTTGGAGCCCTCTACATACATTTGTGAATTATACCCACTAACCAACCCTCTCTCAGTGGGATTTACTTTCGGTAGACAAGTATGGGATTGTACTGTAATTTCCAGTGGATTACACTTGACAACTTGTGGTCAGTTGATGGATGAATTTGCTACCACAAATCCACCATCTCTAGCTTCAATGGCTTTTTAAAAATGAACTGATAAATCCAAGAAATAAAGGTCTCTCAATAACTGTTTGCCATAATCATTTAATAGTGGCGTCTGTACATTAGGGACATAGGAAGCTTAATGGGCAACACTTCATTCTTTGCTTAAGAGTTTGTTAGAAGCACCTGGTTGGTGACTGTTGCAAATCCAAGGTTGGTTCTTCATATTTTTCTACAACTTGCAACTGGGTTACATGGGAATATGTGCATGATATGTGTGAAGGTTTACATGAAAAAAAGTCTCTCATACTATATTTTATTTATATCTTGCCTCTTTCTCTGCACTGGACCCAAAATTATTTACAACATGAACTATAACAGTATGTAGCTAAAATCAAGAATGTTATGTTATGGTTTGAGGGTTTACTGCGACTCAGGGGCCCCACTGTGCAATAATGGAAGAGTCACACTCTCTCAGCCCCAGAGGAAGACTAAGGCAACCCCCCTCTTGGACAAATCTTGCCAAGAGAACCTTGTGCTAAGTTCTCTTTAGGATTGCCATAAATTGGAAACAACTTGAAGACAAGAGCTGACTCCAATAACCAAATAACAGAACAAACCCAACTAGATCAACTATCATGTTTTAAAAATAAATAAATTATAATCAGTCTGAAAAATAATGATAAAACAAGTGTGGGGGGGGGCACAGTATGCCCCCCCCCCAGCAATAAAATCAGTTGTTGGCAAAACCCCTCACCAAAACTGAGGGTCTTCCAGAGACCAGAATTAGATAGGAGGGGGAGCAGCCTAGTCTACGGTGGGAGAAAATACTATGGTTTGAGAGGAGCCACTAAGGATCCCCAAGCTCAGGCAGTGTTGCATGGAGACATGTGGTCTTTCAAATAGTCAGACAAGTTGGACTCTGGAGTTTGAACTTTATCATGACTCAAGTTCAGTAGGCTTTTAAGGTGCTTGGAGTAATTTAGGGCCCAAACAGACAGGCCAAAATAAAGCTGCTTCAGGTCACTTTGGAGGTATGCTGTTTAAATGACACACACATCTTAAGAGGACTTAGGACTGGAGCATGGCATTGACATGGCTTCTGGCCTCTTAGAATGCATGCATCATTTAAACAGCATAACTCCAAAGTGACCCGAAGCAGCTTTAGGGCCCATAGTTTACAAAGGAAAGAACAGAAGTTGATTAGAAAGGAAAGAAGGAAGGAAGGAAGGAAGGAAGGAAGGAAGGAAGGAAGGAAGGAAGGAA
>NC_056524.1:136786528-136790785 GCF_019175285.1 Sceloporus undulatus | reverse complement strand
GGAAGGAAGGAAGGAGAGTTACTATTCCCTTTTCACATTTTCCAATCTGACAGTGTATTTTATTTCAAAAGACCATGTAAACTAGACTGTGAACATAGATGTATCTCCACAGACAAATAAAAACTGTACTGTATAATGGAGTTTGACATGAATAATTTATTCTTTCTACTCCACATACCTAGTAGAGCAGTTAGGTAGCCTTTGCACATCACAGCAGCAAGACAGTGCTGCTCATAAGAGAAAACTCTTCGTTTTGACATGTTTCATATGCCTTTCTCTGTGTGTGTTTAGTTAGCTATCTATCTGTCATTTGTCTATCCCTATCTCAATACTGCATTCATTTCTATGTGCCAAGGCACAGTGCCGCCACCACAACATTTGGGATCATCTAGGATTGTCTGTGATCTCTTAAACATATTGCTGTTGACATTCTATGTTCTTGCTGGTCTTAGGAGTAAACCAGATATTAAGGGGAATGCATATGTCTCATGAAGAGGGTTTTCCCCGTCCAAGGGATTGACTCAAAGGTGCATGCCTCAGCATGCCATGTTTGCCTTATAATAACCACTCACAAAACAAACCATGGTGAATGAAAGATATACCATTGAGGAAAGGGTTATGTGTGAAAAACAGACATATTTTGGCACATGACAAATCTAACTAGGTATTAGGCATTAAAAAATCAGCAGCAAATTCACATCCCTCCTGTTAGTTTCTATTCTACATACAGAGCTTTCCAGCCCGACAGGGTATATATACAGCAGAATTAGCTGCTAGATTCCTGAGGTAGTATAGGAGACTATGTCTTTCTAAACTGCAGGTGGCAGATACTAATTTCTCAAATCTTTGTCCACATTAGGGATGCTTTGATTTGGATTTCCTGCATGGCAGGGGGTTGGACTGGATGGCCCTAGTGGTCTCTTCCAACTCTATGATTCTATGATTCTATGATTAAAAAAAAAAATCACCTGCAAATGAAAAGAAAACAAAAGCCCCAGCGCATCAGGGAGAAAGGCTGTAGCAAGTGCAGCCTGCTCCCCATTGTGCTATTCTTCTATTCAGAAGGGTTGTTTTAAAGGAATCAATGTATGTTATTTATTTAATTAAAGCATTTTTATTCAATTCTTCAGATGAAAAGTTTCCCAGATCATTAAAAAGGAAGTCTTTGCCCTCAGGCTCACAATCTCAAAAAACCAGGGCATAACAGGGAGAGATATAAGAGCAGGGGAAGGGAGCAGGAGCAAGCTAAAAGACCAGTTCTTATGGCCAGCTGGGATTGAAAGAGGATGGAATAGCTACTGTTAGGTGTCAGTTGAGGAAGCATGAAAGGCAGATGTTCTTCCCACAGAGCCATAACCCTCCTTCCCTTCTCTCCCTCTGCAACATTAATAAATAGTGTTGTTCTCGACCTATGGCCAAAGTGATGCCCTCTGTTCTGCCTTCTCATGGATCTCCTTCTGCTGCTCTTTAACAAACAGGCACCAAGTAAGCTTTTAAAATGGGAGGTCTAGTTGAGAAGGTTTTTAAATTTGCTGGATTTCAGCAAGTTTGTCCTAATATGAGCCTGCCAAGATTTTAACTTTGGGGAGGGCTTTCCCCCAGTTCCACCCCCATCCCAGGCACCTTTGGTGAGGACACAGGGGAAAGCCTTTTCAGCAGCTGCTTTCATCCTGTCCTATTGCCTAGGAAAACAGATTGCCTTTCTCTCTTCTCTTTTCACTAGCAGGTGAACCCAAAGGGTGCTCAACAACGGCTCCTTTTCATCCTGGAGAGAAATGACCAGTTGGGTCCCACAGGGCTCTGTCCTGGGCCCAGTGCTATTCGACATCTTTATTAATGACTTGGATGACAGAATTGGGGGCATACTTATCAAATCTGCAGATGACACCAAATTAGGAGGCGTAGCTAATACTCTTGAGGACAGGATCAAACTTCAGAATGACCTGAATAGAGTAGAAAGCTAGGCCAAAGCTAACAAAAGGAATTTCAACACAGAGAAATGTAAGGTACTGCATTTAGGGCGGAAAAATGAAATGAACAGATATAGGATGGGTGACACCTGGCTGGATGAAATTACATGTGAAAGGGATCTGGGAGGCCAAATAGACCACAAATTGAACATGAGTCAACAGTGCAATGCGGCAGCTAACAAGGACAATGCGATTTTGGGCTGCATCAATAGAAGTGTAATTTCTAGATCAAGGGAAGTAATAGTCCAACTCTATTTTGCTTTGGTCAGGCCCCACCTGGAATACTGTGTCCAGTTCTAGGCACCACAATTTAAAAAGGATGTTGAGAAACTGGAGCGTGTCCAAAGGAGGACAACTAAAATGGTGAAAGGTCTGGAAACCATGCCCTATGAGGAACGACTCAGGGAGCTGGGAATGTTTAGCCTGGAGAAGAGAAGGTTAAGAGGTGATATGATAGCCCTGTTTAAATACTTGAAGGGATGTCATATTGAGGAGGGAGCAAGCTTCTTTTCTGCTGCTCCAGAGACTAGGACCAGGAACAATGGATGCAAGCTCTAGTAAAGGAGATTCCTCCTCAACTAGGAGGAACTTCCTGACAGTAAGGGCTGTTTGACAGTGGAACAAACTCCCTCAGAGTGTATTGGAGTCTTCTTCCTTCGAGGTCTTTAAACAGAGGCTGGATGGCTATCTGTCAGGGATGCTTTGATTTAGATTTCCTGCATGGCAGGGGGTTGGACTGGATGGCCCTTGCAGTCTCTTCCAACTCTATGATTCTATGATTTGCATCGTGTGAGTGCGTACTGTGTGTCTTCAAGTCATTTCTGACTTATGGTGATCCTATGGCTAACCTATCATAGGGTTTTCTTGGCAAGGTTTGTTCGGAGGAGGTTTGCCATTGCCTTCCCCTGATGCTGAGACACGTGACTTGCCTAAGGTTAGCCAGTGGATTTCATGACCAAGTGAGAATCAAGCCCTTATCAACACAGTTGAAGTGCAACACTCAAATCACTAGCCATGCTAGCTCTATTTGTATTATCCATTACGTTAATCATATTTTGTTTTAACTGTTATTGTGAGCTGCCCTTGGGTCCCCTTCTGGGTGAAAGGCAGGATATAAGTTATATCAGTCAATCAGTCCATCTTCACCTTCTTCAGTGCTGCCTGAAAGAACAAATATTCTCCATAGCATTCTCCTTGCTGCAAGAGGAAATGAAGTTTTCTGTATATTTCTTGAGAGGTATTTCTACTTGAAAATTCTTTTAGGGAATAATTCTTATAGAAATGAACCAGTTTCTTTTCTGCACAGAAATGCATCCCTTTTTCCCCCTGTACAGAAACACACTTTTTTTTTTGCACACCCCAAGATTTTTTGAAAGTGTCAGAGAAAAAGCATAATTTGGTCCAAAGCACAATTACCTGGGCGAGAAAGCACATTTGTTGCATAAATAAGTAAATAAGTAAATACTATTGAGTAAATATGTGTTTTCTACTGAAGAAAGGCGCACACAGATTCCTGGGCTGAATAATTCCCCCGAAGACTTAATAAAGCACAAAGAATCATTTCTGCTACTCTAGTTTTCTTGCAGTGGTTTCTTGAGTGAGAGGAAGTCTATTATTCTGTCAGAAAATGAAGAGTAGCAAATATTCTTCCCACCTAGTCTTCACATACTATAGATTTAAAGGACTTCTAAACTTGTCAGACTTCACACAAAACTATATAGGAAACCCAAGGCAGCACTAACCCCATGGGGAAATGGGTTGATTTCCCCATAATAAATGTAATGTGTAGTGCAACTCGGAGAGTTCTGAAGTTTTAGAGTCTTCCCATAACACTGTGATGGGGATCGGCATGGGGACCCCCAACAGCCATGCAAGTGCTGCAAGAAGTGTGACCAAATCTCTGGATTTCATCAGCTGCCCAGCTGAAGCAGTCGGTGGTGCTTTGACATCCAGTGCTTTGACAAGGCTTCACCTCCTGCTCCCTCTTACTTGTGTGGAGAAAGGGAAGAAGGAAGAAAAGCGTCCCAGCAAACACTTCCAAAAGCCTGCAGTGTGTTGCTGCTTTTATACAACGTTGGCAGGAAAATGAGCACATCAAGGAATCCATGATCTTTAGGGATAGTCTCACCCTACTGGCCTCAGGGGCCCTTGTTCCTTCCTGGCAAAGATGCCCCAAAGGCAGCAGTGTGGACTCAGAACACAAGAGGGAGCCATCATCATCATCACCATCATCATCATCACCATCATCATCATCATCATCATCATCATCATCATCATCATCATCATC
>NC_056524.1:136760931-136777240 GCF_019175285.1 Sceloporus undulatus | reverse complement strand
CTAAGAAATGTGAACCGTGTTCTTTTTTTTTCTGGACCATGTGAGAGAGCCAAGCTGCCTTCGGCTCGTTGCTGCAAACATTAAGAACCTCTCTGACATGGAGAGAAACGAAGGAGACTCGGCTGGCCCAGTGTTTGTTTGTTGTGCTTTTTACACTCCACAGTGGAGCGCGAAAGGGCCAGAGGCGACAAGGAGGAAAGCCGGAAATGGGACACGGGCCTTCCTTGCTAAGGCCGTCCTCCCCATGCCGCTCCTCCTCCTAACCTCTTCCTACCTCTTCTTTTCCTTTTCTCTCTTCACTCTTCCTCCTCCTCTTCCTCACTTCCTTTTCCCTCCTCCTCCTCCTCCTGTCTTCTTCCTCTTCCTTCCTAATCCCCTTCTCCTTCTTCTTCTTCCTCCTACCTTCTCCCTCTTACTCTCCTCTCCTCCTCTCCTTCCTCTTGTTCCTCTTCCTCCTTCCTGCACCTACCCCCCCCTTCTCTTCCTCCCTCTCTTCTCCTTCCTTCCTCCTCCCTCCTCTTCTTTTCCTTCTCCTTCTCATCCTTCACCCTCTCTCCTCCTTCCCACCACCCAATCTCCGCAGCCCTCTTTCTTTCCTCACCAAGTTCCAAGGGTCTGTCAAAAGAAACAGCCCGGGCCAGAGGGAGCCCCTGCCCTGGGACTTACTTTGGCCTGCGGTGGCGGGATTGGCCTCAGAAGGACAAAGCCCAATCTCCTGGGAAGCTGGGTCTCTCTTGGAATTCCCACCTGGCCTTCGGGTGAAGCTCAAGGCGCTTTCCAAAGCTCCAACGCCTCCTCCTCCCCACCTCCCCTCCTCGCTCTTCTGCTTCCCAGGACTGTCCTTTCCCTTGGCAGGAGAGGTTTATATATATATACATATATATATATATGGAAGGAAATTATCATTATCATTATGAGAAAGGAAATCTCGCTGTGTTGTGTGCCCTCAAGCCGTTTCCGTATCCTGGCAACGTTTGTTGCCTCTGCCTTCCCTGAGGCTGAGAGAGTGTGACTCGCCCCAGGTGAGCTTCACGCCCGAGGAGGAAGTCGAACCCTGGTCTCCAGATTCATGGGCTTATAGTCAAACCTTTACGCCTTCTCTCTCCTATCTCTATCTGTTATATATATATATATATATGTGTGTGTGTGTGTGTGTGTATGCAAAAAGTAACGCCTTAGGCAAGTAACGCCTGCCTTCCTCTGCTTGGGGGCGGGGGGAGGAACGGGACTGAGAAAGGCAGCTTTCATTGGTGTGTGTGTGTGTGTGTATATATATATATATAAGAGAGTGTGTTTTTCTAGTAGCTCTGGGTCGTGTGTCCTCCATTTTCCCCTGGCATGTCCTCCATTTTTGCCAGGCCTGCTCCTCCATGGCGGCGGGGGGGGGGGCTCTCTAGTCTTCCTGAGCTTTTGCAGAACTCCAGAGGTCTGCTCTTTTGCCCTTGGAGAAGCCTGGCAGTGGAACACACTCCTTCCTCAGAGAGTGGTGGAGTCCCCTTCCTTGGAGGCCTTTAAACAGACCATCTGTCAATGGGGATGCTTTGATGGAGAGTTCCTGCATGGCAGGATGGGGTTGGACTGGATGACCCTTGGGGGTCTCTTCCAACTTTACTATTCTATGAAAGAGGGTGACAGAGGACTCCCTGAGACACACCTTCCCCTTCCCTTTCTGGGGGGGGGGACAAGAAAGGGAAGCCAAGCCTTCTTGAGGCCAAGGCTGCTGCTGCTGGGCATTGGACCTAGCCCCCGCCCGCCCTGCTTCCCTGGGGCCCTGGTTGGCTCTTCTTCTTATCAATGACAAGGGAGCCTTGGGGGGGGGGGGGGGGGATGTTCGGAAGCCCGCCCCCCATTCTCCTCCCGGGCCCTGATTGGCTGCCGTCCTGGGAGGCTGGTCCTTCCTCCCGGGCTGCCATTGGCTGGCAGGGAATCCGTATCAATGTTTAAGCGGCGGCGTGAGGTGAATAGAGTCAGTCGGCGAGAGCCAGGCGCCGGGAGCGGAGGCGGGAGGAAGGCTGAAAGAGTGAAAAAGGAAGGAAGGAAGAAGGAGGAAAAGGAGAGAGTGGGAAAGGAAGAGGGATGGAGGGCGGCGGAGGGGCCGCGCTAGCCAAGGCGGCGACGCTGAGGAGGAAGCCAACTGTTGCTCCGGAGTGACTCCTCTTCGCAAAGGGAGAGCCCCACCTCGCCTCCTTCTGTGGGAAACCAAAGCCAAACAAAAAGCGGGGGAGGACATTTCATTCATTCATTCATTCATTATTATTATTATTATTATTTGGGGGAGAGCTGAGCAGTCCCCCGTTTTACCAAGAGACTGACTGCGGGATTCTGGGGAAAAAACGGAAAGACCTCAGAGCTTATGTCGGATCTCTGAAACAAACCGGGAGACGTAACGGCGGCTGCCCGCCCCACAAGAACCCGAACTTGGGAGACGCGTGTCGCCGTGGGAGCGTGGTGGAGGCTTCACACGTGACGCTCGGGGGGAAAGGAAAGGACAAAAGGGGGGGGGGCAACAGATCTCCAGCAGGTGTCCAAAGCTGCACCACGGAGCTGGAGGGATGGATAGCCTGGAGATGGTTTGGGGTTGATTATTTTTGGTGTCTCCGCTTTTATTTGAGCCCCCTGCAATTGGGGCCAGAGGGATCCTGGTTCTGAAAAGCCAGGCGAACCTCCATATATATATGAGCCTCCATATAGGCGGACCTCCATATAGAGCTCCAGTGGGGCTCCTCTTGGAAAGACAAACCCTTCCACGAAGCAGCGATACATCCCCAGCCTCCCTTCGGAAGAAGAAAACCCAGGCTGCCTTAAAACACATACTAGATAGATAGATAGATAGATACGTATAGTGTATCTACTTTGGTCCTCATCTTGCAGGCACGTTTCACTCTCGCGATCCAAACCTGGCCAAATGCGCCAAGGAAACCTAGGATCTGCCGCCTGATTATTATTATTATTATTATTATTATTATTATTATTATTATTATTATTTTAAATCCTCTTTTTCCCCCTCTCACCTCCTCTAAAAGGAAAAGGAAAAAAGGCAATCGGAGCCAAGCGCGGATGGGGCATCTTTTTTTGGAGGTGGCGATGGACGGCTGAATTGCCAAGGCGCTGTGTGTGTGTCTGTGTGTGCCTTCCTTCCTTCCTTCCTTTGCCGGTGTGATTGCGGGATTGTATGTGTGAGAGAGTGTGTGTGTGTGTGAGGCTGCTGTGTGTGGTGTCTCTCTCGCTCTCTCTTTCTCTGTCTGCCCGCCCCACCTCTGTCTCTCTGAATAATCTCTGCGCCCAGCCAGGAGTTGCCTGTTGATTTCTCTCTCGCCTTTGCAAAGGCGAGCAAAGGCGAAGAGGGAGGCGAGCGAACTGAAAAAACCCAACTGCGGAGGGCCAGCTCCCCCAGACACGCAACAGCACCACCCGCAGCAGAGAGAGAGAGAGATAGATACACAGAGAGAGAGAGGCTGAGGCAGGCGATGTGGTGGCGGCGGCGGCAGCAGCAGCACAACCACCACCACAACCATCACAACCACAACCCCCAGCAACGGAGGAGGCGGCTTGGGCTCTCCCCAGAGGACCCCCCCAGCTGGGATCTTTGAATTTGAGCCCCCCTCGCCCCCGTTTGGCTCAGCGATCCCTTCCAAATCCGGAGGAGGGAGGATTTTTATCACACACAGAGAGAGAGGCAGACTTCCCACCAAAGAAGACCTGCGGGTGCCGAGGAACTACAAATCCAAAGGGACTCATCCTCCTCATCCTCATCATCCCCGTCTCTGGTTCCTTGGCCTGGGCGGTTTCCCTGCTGCCTCCGAGACACTGTTGTTTTCTTTTTCTTTTTTTGGCCGCGTCGCAGAGAGGAGGCAAAAGCCGGGTGTGTTGTGAGTGTGTAAAGAGAGAGAGCAAGGCGGTCTTCCCGATGGCAGGCGACGAGATGCGGCTCTCCGCGGCAGCCAGGAAGCCGAGATTAGATCGCTAAATGCAGCAAAGGAAGGCTCCCTGGGAAAAGGGATCCGGAGCATCCGATTGCGGAGCCTGAGGGAGAGCTGCTTTCCCGGTTCTAGCTGATCAGACTCTTGGGCGAAGGACTCTCTCTTTTTTTCCCCATCAACCAATAATAATAATAATAATAGCCTTCCTTCCAGCCGGGTCTCCACCTCGGCGCCCCGAAGAAGCTGTTTACAAGTCGCCGCCTCAGATCTAGAAGCCACTTCCTTGGACACAAACTCTGATCCCCCCCTTTGTGTGTGTGTGTGTGTGTGTGTTTGTTTGTGTGTGTGTGATCACAGCCGCCTCTGGTGTGGCTTTTTTATTATTATTATTATTCCTTCCCTTTTTTTAAGGAAGAAAAATAATCCCATCTCTACCTGTCAATCTCTCTTTATTGGGGGATCCTGTGTGTGTGTGTGTGTGAGTGTGTGTGTGTTTAGCATCCCCCCCCTTCCAGACCCGAAGCTGCCTTTGCCTTTGCTCCTCCATCCCTTGAAGTTGGACCGCGCAAGGAGGGACTGCAGCAGCATCAAGCAAAAGGTGGAGGAGGAAGAGGAGGAAGAGGAGGAGGAGGAGGGAAAGAGAGCAGACCGAGGGGGACCCCCCTTCTTCTTCTCCCTCTCTGTCTCTCTCGCACGCACACACACACACACACACAGACCTCCCTTCTTCTCCAGCCACCGCCTCTGCCTCCCTTGCCTCTGTCCATGGTGGTGCTGGCGCTTGGCGGAGCTTCGGAAGCAACAGGTCCAGGAACTTGAAAGGGAAAGGCAAAGGAAGGGAAGGGAAGGGCAGGCAGGGGGGATCGGGATCGGCTGTCCCCCGGGGATGTCCCTGCTCCCGGCCTGGCTCTTGCTCTTCATCCTCCTGCTGCTGCTGCTGGGCTGGGCTCCCGCCGCCCTGGCGCTGAGGAACCTCAACTACTCGGTGCCGGAGGAGCAAGGCGCCGGGACTGTCATCGGCAACATCGGCCGCGATGCCCGGCTGCAGCCCGGGCCTCCGATGCAGCCGTCGGGGGAGCGTCCCCGGGGCCCGAAGGTCTCTTCCTCCTCCTCCACCTTCCGGGTGCTGGAGAACTCGGCCCCGCATTTGCTGGACGTGGACGCCGAGAGCGGGCTGCTGTACACCAAGCAGCGCCTGGACCGTGAAGCCCTGTGCCGTCGGAGCGCCAAATGCCAGCTGTCGCTGGAGGTCTTTGCCAACGACCAGGAGATCTGCATGATCAAGGTGGAGGTGGAGGACCTGAACGACAACGCGCCCTCCTTCCCCTCGGAGCAGGTGGAGCTGGACATTGCTGAGAACGCCGCCCCAGGTACCCGCTTCCCTCTGGCCAGCGCCCACGACCCAGACGCCGCCCAGAATGGCCTGCGCACCTACCTGCTCACCCGCGATGACTACGGCCTCTTCTCGCTCGACGTCAAGGCACGTGGCGATGGCACCAAGTTCCCAGAGCTGGTGGTCCAGAAGGCCCTCGACCGCGAGGAGCAGAGCCACCACACCTTGGTCCTCACTGCCCTCGATGGCGGCGACCCGCCCCGATCTGGCACCGTCCAGCTCAACGTCCGCCTGGTTGACTCCAACGACAACAGCCCCGTCTTCGAGGCCGCCTCCTACGTGGTGGAGCTCCCCGAGAACGCCCCACTGGGCACTGCTGTCCTGGACCTCAACGCCACCGACGCCGACGAGGGCACCAATGGCGAGGTGGTCTACTCCTTCAGCGGCTATGCGCCGGAGCGGGTCCGCGAACTTTTCAGCATCGACCCCCAGACGGGCCTGATCCGGGTCAAGGGCGACCTGGACTACGAGGAAGGCAGTCTGGTGGAGATCGACGTCCAGGCCCGGGACCTGGGGCCCAACCCGATCCCAGCCCACTGCAAGGTCACCGTCCGCCTCCTCGACCGCAACGACAATGCCCCAGCCATCGGCTTCGTCTCTGTTCGACAGGGGGCCCTCAGTGAGGCCGCCCCACCAGGCACCGTCATCGCCTTGGTGCGGGTCACCGACCGCGACGCCGGCAAGAACGGGCAGCTTCAGTGCCGCGTCCAAGGAGAGGGCCCTGGTGGAGAGAGCGCCGTCCCTTTTGCCCTCGAGGAAAACTACGACAACCTCTACACCGTGGTGACCGACCGGCCCCTCGACCGGGAGGTCCAGGATGAGTACAATGTCACCATCCTGGCCCGGGACGGTGGCAACCCGCCCCTCAACTCCACCAAGTCCTTCACCGTCAGGATCCTTGACGAGAATGACAACCCACCCCGCTTCAGCAAGAACCTCTACGTCCTCCAGGTCCCCGAGAACAACATCCCTGGGGAGTACCTGGGCTCTGTCCTGGCCAAGGACCCTGACCTGGGCCAAAATGGCACCGTTTCCTACTCCATCCTGCCAGGGCACGTGGGTGATGTCTCCATCTACACCTACGTCTCTGTCAATCCCACCAACGGGGCCATCTACGCCTTGCGAAGCTTCAACTATGAGCAGACCAAACACTTTGAGTTCCACGTCTTGGCCAAAGACTCAGGGTCCCCCCACCGAGAGAGCAACGCCACCGTCCGGGTCACTGTTCTTGACGTCAATGACAACGCCCCCCTGATTGTCTTGCCAGCCCTGATCAACGACACTGCCGAGCTCCAGGTGCCACGCAATGCGGGCGTGGGCTACCCAGTGGGCACCGTCCGGGCCTTGGACAGCGACTTTGGAGAGAGTGGGCGCCTCACCTACGAGATTGTGGAAGGCAACGAGGAGCACCTCTTCGAGATGGACCCCACCAGTGGGGAGATCCGTACCCTGCATCCTTACTGGGAAGAACTCAGCCCTGTGGCAGAACTGGTGGTCAAGGTCAGTGACCATGGGAAGCCCAGTCTCTCAGCTGTAGCCAAGCTGATAGTCCGGGCCCTGGCTGGCCCTCTCCCCGAAGCGGGGGAGCCCCAGGTAAATGGGGAGCAGCACCGACGACCTCACTGGGACCTATCTCTTCCCCTCATTGTCACCTTGAGCACTGTCTCCATCATCTTGCTGGCCGCCATGATCACCATTGCTGTCAAGTGCAAGCGGGAGAACAAGGAGATCCGCACCTATAATTGCCGCATTGCTGAGTACAGCCACCCCCAGCTTGGCGGAGGGGGTGGTGGGGGTGGTAGTGGGGCAGGAGGCAATGGTGGGGGCAAGGGCAAGAAGAAGAAGATCAGCAAGAACGACATCATGCTTGTGCCCAGTGAAGGGGAGGACAGTCGAGGTCCCCTCAATGTCATGAACGTGGTGAGCAGCCCTTCTTTGGCCACCTCACCCATGTATTTTGACTACCAGACCCGCCTGCCCCTTAGCTCCCCCAGGTCAGAGGTGATGTACCTGAAACCAGCCTCCAACAACCTGACTGTACCCCAGGGACATGTGGGCTGCCACACCAGTTTCACGGGGCAAGGGACTAACGTCACTGAGGCTCCTCCGAGCAGGATGTCCATAATTCAGGTAGGAGACTTTTAGAAATTCCTAGGGGCATTCTCCTTCCCTCCTAAGTTGCTTTGGGGGGGCTGCAGTGAAACCTGCCCCAGAGGCACCCATAATGGTTAATCTGTGGGTTCAAAGGTCAACCTCTGCCCATTTTCAGGCCTGATTCTCAGGTTAGTTCTATTGGTATCAGCTATGCCAACATGAAAATTCAAACAGCAGTTGAACATTGCAGTAGGCTGGAACTGGCACACATTTATAAGGTGTCAAACCATTATGTTGATCTGGTCTTTTCTGGAAGGTTGTGTTTTTTTCCCCCCAGTAGGTTTCACTGTCATGTTCCTTTGGGGAAGCAGGGGGAAAGTTCAAGGATGGATAGTGAGCAATCTACTTATCTCTATACAATGTAGATATCTATATATAGATACACATATGTATATGATATATCTATTTTATTCTGAAATTTAATTTTAGGGCACCTGCAGATGCAGCATATGTAGCTCTCCATTTGTGTATGTCAAATTTAACTCTGCAAAAATGTATGGTTTTTTTTCATATTTAGAATGCCTTATTAAAATAGAAGTATGGAGCCATCCATGCAGATGGCTATTTTATTTTATTTGACACAGAATACTATCTCTTGGAACTCCAGTGACCCACCACTGTCTCTTGAAGGATACCAAATCCAAGCATTTTTTTTAATATCAAAAAGATACCATTTGATTTGCTCGATTATAGTCTGGTCACATTCTACTCCCAGTTAAACACATCAAAGTGTCATTGATTTCCACAGAAAAATGGTTTAAGCACATGACTAACCCTTTCATTGAAGTCAGTGAGTTTTTGATGTGCTTAATATTGACTGAATGGAATGTGGTACTCCAGTTTGGGCATATATATAAACACACAAACATACATACATACAAATAAATAAATACATGCCCCAGTTTAGCAAAGCTGTCTCTTGAGTGGTGCTGAATCAATGTTCAGATTGCTTTGCTTTATTTTAAAAGACCCAGGGCTGGTTCTGAGTACATGCATGCTCAGTGTTGGAAGAATGCAGATCCAGAGGTGACTTGCAGGTATAAATGGCTGCTACAGATTGAAGACAACAGGAATTGCCTTCTCTCAGGCACAAATGCTGCCACTTCTTAAGTGCTGTAGTGCTTAGGTCTAGTGATAGCCACACATGTGTAAACTAGCCCTTAAGACTGTTTATTTTTTTAAAAAGAAACATAATGCTGAAAATGGTGCCTTTCCTTATAGTCAATGGATGAATGCTGTAGAATGGGCCAAAACCAAGTGCTTTCAAATCCCACCTAATGCTAGGAATCTAAGCACATAACTAACTTCTCCCACTGAAACTAATGAACTTTAAACATGTCTGTCTTTGAGCTGGAGGGGGTCTTATATTTCCCTGATGTCTTTATTCACAAATGGTCTTAAGAATGGAAAAGTACTAGTTTCAAATAAAGCTGTAGTTGCATTACAGGCCTTGGGTGTGTTTGAAAAGCAGGCCCTTTGATTTTTTAACATAGTTTTGCAATAGATGAGGGGATAACATGAGGCCCTCCAGGTGTTCTTGAACTACAGGTCCCATTATGCCTCCCCATTGTTTCTGCTAGTTAAAGTTGATGGGAGGTGCAGTCCAACAACATTGGGGAGGTCACATCTTCTACCTCTCTGCTTTAGTAAATGGCTTCTAGGCTGCAGTTTACCAATGTGTTTGCCAACTGATCAGAAAAAGAGCAAGGGATTTAAACTAAATTAGCTGAACAGAAGCCAGTGAGTTTAAATGGGATGTATCTGACTACTGAGAGCAGTTCTACACTTGGTGCAAAATGGTCACATTTTAGGATGGGCTATTTCAAACTGCACGCAGGAAATTTCGTTTTTGAATTCTCTTGCATATTTGAAACTATTTTTTTTTTGCACCTTAGAAAATTAGTGAATATTTTGGTGGTGGTGGTGGGGGGAGTTCATCCTATACCTGTTTGTGATGTGCTTGTTTGCTGCACTCAAGGTAACAGTATACCTCACTCTGAAAGATGAACTGATATATATCAACTGTCTTATTCTGCATACCGTGTAAATTGAATCTAAGCCTTATAGAATTCAGTTTGCATTGGCAGGCTATAGAACAGACCTCGACCTACAATTATTTGTTTCCCTTTAGACATAGAAGTTGTGGGACAATGTTTATCTCAAAATGCAATCTGATGCAAGCTACAGATAATGGCTGTTAAATTGACAATTTCATGTGTTTCGTCCCGCACTACATCTAGTATGCGTGTACTGAGTCACAAGGGAATGATATGAATGTATTAAAAGTGACAAACTCTCTTTTTTAAATGTTCTGTGCTTAAAGGGGGAAACATTTGGCTTGCTGTTGATGTGCATAAAGAAAGTGCATAAAGGATTTGAGATTCCTCTTCTGCATGGTTTTATAGACACCATGCTTATAATTTATAACCGTCTAATTAAAAATAATAATTGTAAGCCATAATTGATAGCCTTTAGAGCTGAAGGATGGGGTACAAGTACTCTAATAATAATAATAATAATAATAATAATAATAATAATAATTTGTTCTCTGCCCATCACTGCAACTTATTTGGGAGAAAGCTCCATTAAACACAAAATGGAATTGATTTCAGAGTAAACATGCATGGGATCAGAAGGCAAAAGTCACAACTTTTTGTTCATCTCTAAGTGACACTGTCACACTCTAGTGTAACCAAGAAATAGAATCTGAAATGTGTTTGTACAGAATGGAACAGGCTTTAGCTCCCACTTCATTGATGTCACTGAATGGTTGATGTCCCTTTCCTTTCTCATAGGTAGGTGAATGGCTGCTGTTCATTCCCATGGGGAAAAGTGATGTGTAGCAATTGGGAGCAATGTTTCAGTGAGGCCAAAACTTGCCCACTAACTCTGCTATCGCCAGACAGTTCCCCCTGTCTGCATCTCTCTTTAGCCTTCCATCCACAGTTACCTTTTTAAAATCATAAACAAACACTTGGCTGGACTGTGGGCACTTACCTGGCAAACTGTAGGCTCCAGATTGTCATCACTGAGTGTTTCCCCCCTTTTAATAACTATATACCTCCATGCAAGGTCACTGTGAACTGTTCTTCAACCCACTATTGAGTTGTGTTGCAGAAACAATTTCATTTTCTGCTTATCATGGATGTGTGTTGCTATCAATTAGGTGAGCTGAGCAAAACTCAAAATCTGAAATTGATTTTAACAAAAAGTGACACTTGGAGGAAGAATATTAGGTTAGGGCAGAACTGAAGGTAATTCAATTTATAATTCATGCATTTAAAAGGTTTTTTTTTCCAGTGGCACTTGTTTAAGTTATGTCTTTTTTTAAGAAAAAGGTCTGGAATAGTCAGAATACTGAACCACCCTCCAAGATACACCCATCCTTTCCCAAAACTTTTTTTTATCCAGTGTAATAGTTATTTAAATATGGAAACTTATATTTTGCTAAAACTATGTAATTTCTCTCTAGAGCAAATAATATATGTATTGATGGTACTGAATCATTAAATATTTTCATGCAGTGTAAACTCCCATTTGGTAAGCATCCTTTAAAAACAATGTACACTGTATAATATACTTTTTTTGTCCTGAGATTTATATAAATCTGAAAGAGGAATTTCTTGTCTTAAAAAGGTGTTCTGTGGTTTCTGTTAAATTTTTAAAAACCATGAATGGGAAGTTCCTGCAATATCTGATAACACCGACTGGAAGTGCAACGTCTGTAACATGTTACAAATCATTATTGAGCAATATAACTCAGTCAATGGCTCAAGTTCTCCTTTCCACTTTGGAAATCAGAGTCATAGATATCTAGATCATAAATAATGGCTGCAGCATTTCACATTTTAGAAGTTAAGACGTTTCAGTCAAATGGCTAGATGGTTAACTTGTGAAGTATATGTGTTATGAGACTAGAGGGTGAAAGTTGGATAGCTACTTCCAGTCTTCCCAGATAATAATGGAAACCTAAAACCTGGAGTTAAGATTAGAATGATAGATTATCTGAATGAAAGTTACCTTTGAGTCATCTAGTTTACTACACCCGCATTTAGGACCCTTGGAACTGCAGGCCAAGATTAGGGAACCTTTAGACTTTCAGATGGTTTGGAGGATAGCTCCAGTGCTTACTTGGCCATACTGGGTAAGACTAATGGGAGTTGAAATCCAAAACTCCTGGGAGCCAAAGGTTCCCTTCCTTTGTTTTTGTAGAAATGGCTGTCCAAACATTGTTGAAATGCAAAATCCCATAGTTCCTGACCCTTGTACTGGCTTGGTCTTCTGGAGCACAGTTCAACAACATCTGGAGGGCTACTGATCTCCCACCCTGGCTTAAAGGTATGGAAACACCATTGGATAAATTCTTCTGGCAACCTGAAGGAGCCAGAGGTACTGAGATGAAGTGTCACTAGAGAAAAATACTTTGTGGGTATGCGTCTCAATTCTGTAGGCCAGCATCTTTCAAAATGTAATTTGATACAATAAAAGCTTTAAAAAAAAATCCTCTCAAACACCAGGGCTTTTAAACAGTAAGAGACTGTATTATCATGTAATCATATGTTTAGGGGTCTTTCCTAAGGCCCAATCAGTACATGCATCAGGATCATATGGTATTGCTTTTCTTGGTGTGCACTACCTCACACTAGAGAGCAAGTATAGTGTACTGATTTGAGTGTTGGATTATGACTCTGGGAACCAGGGTTCAAATCCATTCTCAGCCTTGGAAACCCACTGGGTGACCTTGGACAAGTCACACTCTCTCAGCTCAGAAGAAGCCAAAGGCAAACCACCTCTGAACAAAGCTTGCCAACAAAACCCCATGACAGGTTCACTTTGGGGTCGCCATAAGTCAGAAACAACTTGAAGGCACACAACAACAACAAACTACAGTAATGCAGGTGGATCTTACATATGATGGGTGAAATTTTCTTGCACAAGAAAACAAGCTGTGATGGTGGATTTCTAACAGTAGCTTTTCTTCCCCCCATACTGCAGCATTCAAGAAAGTCATACACAAATATATGAAATATATTCAGTGTACTTGATGCTGATATCCCAGTAGCATGTTGCAGTATGACTCACAACTTTGTCCATATATTAAATCACTGCAGATTCAATACAGTTTGTATATCTTTTGAAGAATAAACCCTGCCCTAAATCTAAGGGTTATCCCAGCCAGAGCCAAGCCATTGAATCAATGGGGTTTATAATCAGTGCTTACTGATCAAGTTTTTCATTGATTCAATATATCTATTCTAGGTGCAACTAATAATTGGATTTAGGCTCCTGTCCCCTCAAACATATAGATCTTAGTTCTTTAAATCAGGTGTGAGGAACAGGTATCTTTTCTGATGTGGCATTGCAATACCCAACATTTCTCTCCATCATCTGAGCTGGCTCAAGCTGATGAGAGCTGCAGTCCAAAAATAGTCATGTACTACTCCCCATCCCAGTTTAACAGAGCCGTAGTACTCCCCATTCCTGCTTAATGAACAGAAAATAATCTACCCATAAAGCCCTCTGCTGATTTCTCTTTCCAAGTTCTTTTACAATTGCAGTGTGTGGTGCAGCTTTGTAGTATTAGGAAGTCTGCAAGTGTTAATGCATTGTAAATAGTAAAATCCAAATGGCCCAGCACAGCATGGCAAGTACAGTGGGGAGTTCTGATCCCTTCTCTTCACTTTTAGGATGAACTCCCACAGAAATGCAAATGCTAGCAAGCATGTCATAGACTGATTAGCTTGTGCGCTTTCCATAGTTTAGGAAATTGCCTGGTGTGCTAAGAGAGAATGACCCATGGTAGTCATTTCATACAACCAGGTGATGAAGGGGAAGAAAGAGTCACGTTTCAATTCAACCTTACTTTGAGTGTGTAATATCGTATTAATGCTCAGTTGCTCAGTGCTGAGGAGGCTGGTGAGGCAGTGTTTGTACTTATGTTGACTGGGGAAAAATGTAGCTATCTGTGGAATGTTGTTGAGTATAACTGTAGTGTGCTTCTTGTACACAATTAGCTCAGAAACTAATTTTGTAGCTTGTAACAGGTGGCTGGCATAAAGAGTACATGAATTCCCCAATGTTAGCATGTTTACTCAGATGTAAGTCCTACAAATTTCAATGGGATTTATTCCCGTGTGAGTGATTTCCATCTATAACTGTTGCTTCCAGTTCTATACTCTGCACAACAAGTTAGTTTTTCTCTTCCCTCAACCTCTAGCTGAATTTACATTTAGGGCACTGGTTCTCAAATGTTGGTTTTGCAGAAGTTTTGGACTTCAGCTTCCAGAAGCCGTGGCCAAGAGTGTGGGAACTGAATCCCAAAAAAGCCCTAAAACACCAAAGACTGAGAATCACTTCTTTAGGGTACCTTGCTCCAATATGGTCCTCCCTAAATGTTTTTATACAGTAACTCCTACAGTTTGTGACCAATGTCCATGCTGGCAAGGGCTGATGGAGTTGTTCTCATAATAATTTGAAGGGTATTAGTAATAGGGGCTCAATCTTACTTATGCAAGATCTTACTTGAAGATGGAGCCACTGGGAATTTCACTTGGTAGATTCCTGTGTAATAATAATAATAATAGTAATAATAATAATAATAATAGGTTAGCAGAGAGGCACAATAGCAAGGCCAAAAGGAAATCTTTCATGCCTCCCTCGACTCTAGGACAAGACTGAACAACTTGTCACATACCAAGCCAAATGAAGTTCTTTAGGCACATGTGGCAATTCAGAAAAGCCATAATGGTTTTTGTCTGGGATTTTAAAAACATCGCCAGGAATTATTGATAGATTACATTTGACCTGTTTTGTCTTGAGTTATATTAGGGGTTGTTGCAATTTGTTTTAATATTTCCAGAAGTGAGCCACCTCAGGCCTAAACTGCTATAGACTAAGTACCAAAAGAAATTGTAGCTCTGCATTGTCTTTTTATTATTCCTATCTCATACTCATGCTGGGTTAGACCAAAATGCTGTCTGTCTAGTAGCCCCTAACCCAGTGGTCAACCTATTTCTTTGTAGGAAGCCTACAAACAAGACATGGGCATGACTCTCCTTGTGTTCTGAACAACTGTTCAGAAGTGTATTGACTCTGATAATGTTGGAAGTACTTACCTACCATGGCTAATAGTCATTGAGAGTTCAGAGTCTGAGGAGATACTTTTTGATGTAATTAGTTCTAGTTCTGAGTCACAAGTAGTTAGTTACTTTCTTGATGGTGAAAAATAAAGTAACTGGAATTGTTACTTATAAAAACAACATCGAACTGCTGACATACCAGCAGATTTGCAAAGTGCACCTAAATATATAACTTCTGTAACTACAAAACTAAGGTCATTATATTCCAAAAGTAATTACATGATTGTCTCTTTGCAAATGGAAATTAATTATGCCTCAGTTAGTTAGTTACTTACAAACTCTCTGAAAGCCTTATTTTTAATTAATATCCCCAATCCCCTTTTAGAGCCATCAAAATTGACAGACATTTATGCATCTTGTGTTAGTCAGTTCCACATTTTAACTATGATCTGTATGGAAATGTATATTCTATTCTTATAGGTACTTGGAAAAAAAGGTCAGTTCCTCTGTCTTGAATCTTTCTAGTACATATTCCCATACACGCACTTTCTTCATTCCAAGCAGGCAGCAAAACCAGTGTTTCTGGTAGGCTATGGGCAGACTATGCTGCATATGGGTAGAGCCCTGTATCTGTCTAAGTGTATCTACACTGTAGAAATAATGCAGTTTGACACTTCTTTAACTGCCATGGCTCTGCCATGAATCTTGGCATTTGTAGGCTTTGTAAGGCACCAGCACTCTTTGGCAGAGAATGCTAAAACTACAAATCCCAGGGTTCCATAGGGTGGAGCTACAGCACTTAAAATGGTGTCAAGCTGCATTATTTCTACAGTGTAGATGCAGCCTTTGTCTTAGTGGGTAGTCTTGAGGACATTGTAAGTATTCTTACTAGCATTGCCATGTGGGTGTTTAGAAGTAGTTCCTGTACCGTTTTCTTTAGATCTCCCACCCCATTGCTCAATCTCAAATTTCGTCAGTAGCTACAATTCACATTTGCAGTAAGGAAAATCCCAATTGCAAAGGAACAGTGAGTACTCTTAGTGCTTGTTTCTTTGAGGCATGGTGCATCTGACCAGTATAGTCTTTACTTTTTTCCTATACTAACTAGTTTTCCCAAGCTGTGATGTAATCTCCATTTTCAGAGGCAGTATATGTTGGAATTCAAGTAAATGAGGACAAGGAACAGAGAGGAGACATGATCTACATTTTCCCAGAAGCCTCTCGGAAACAAAATAGACTTTAGTCTGCTCCAGTAAAGCAGTTCTTGAGTTCTTATGCCCACACGATTACTTAAGTAAAGCTAAAGGGAATTGTTCTGTTTCTTGTAAATGAAAGTATACTTGTTTGTGAAATCAGGCTGGGGGTGGGGGTTGTGTGGATAACTGCATTAATTTCATGCTAATGGAGGTGGGTAGGGGGAGGCTTGTTTTTGTTTTTGGCAAACAAGCCATACTTTCTTTTCCTCCACGTTTGTAAAAGAGATAAAAGAGCTGATGGATAAAGGGAAAGTGGGAGATATAGGTTCTTTAAAGTGACACGACAACAGCACTGAAAACTATCTACATATGCAAGTTGTGTTGATGATCATACAGAATATTTACGGTTGTACTTATGATGTGGTGTTGAGAGATTTGTAAATATAGCAGGCGCTGAGACAGAAAAAGAGAACCCCAGCTACAGCTTTTTATTGAACACTGGCAACAACAACAAAAAAACCCCCTCATTTTGCAGGGAACTCTCAAGCTGAGAATCACCACAGTTTG